>NC_090816.1:40300844-40603874 GCF_000390325.3 Nicotiana tomentosiformis | reverse complement strand
GACCCTAGGTAAAGCTAAATTCATTTTATTTATGACTGACTATTTCTCTAAATGGGTTGAAGCACATGCATTCGAGAAAGTAAGAGAGAAAGAGGTTATAGACTTTATCTGGGATCATATCGTATGTTGATTCGGGATACCCACCAAAATAATGTGTGACAATGGGAAACAATTTGTCGGCAGTAAAGTGACGAAATTCTTCGAAGACCACAAAATAAGAAGGATATTATCAACACCGTATCATCCCAGTGGGAACGGACAGGCTGAATCAACGAACAAAACTATCATTCAAAACCTAAAGAAGAGGTTAAACGACGCTAAAGGAAAATGGAGAGAAATCCTACCCGAAGTCCTTTGGGCATATCGAACAACATCAAAATCTAGTACAGGGGCAACCCCGTTCTCCTTAGTATATGGCTACAAAGCCTTGATACCAGTCTAAGTCGGCGAACCCAGTGCCATATTTCGATATGCAACAGAAGAATCAAATAACGAGACTATGAACAATAGCCTCGAATTATCGGACGAAAAATGAGAAGTTGCTCTCATCCAATTGGCCGCCCAAAAGCAACGAATCGAAAGATACTATAATCGAAGAACCAAGCTCCGTCATTTTAAGCCTGGGGACTTAGTGCTAAGGAAAGTCACTCTCAATACCGGAAATCCAAACAAAGGAAAACTAGGACCGAACTAGGAAGGACCATATCAGGTTCTCAAAAACGTCGGAAAGGGATCATACAAGCTCGACATTATAAACAGCAAACAACTATCAAGCAATTGGAATGTGTCGCTTCTAAAATGATACTACTGCTAAGGTACGACCCTCCCATATTCGTTTACATTTCAAAACTAACCCTTGCAGAAGTCCGATCAGGAGCTAAGATGGATCCTTCAATACGAAACCTTAGATCTGAAAGCACGCATTGCACTATTTTTCCCTTAGACCGATTTTATCCCAAATGGGTTTTTCGACAAGGTTTTTAATGAGGCAATCAATTATCGTGTTGTACTTGGAAACAATACGATAGTATCCGAGGCCTCTTTACAACCGACCTTGAATACTAGGGGGCATTAGCCCCTCAAATATATCAAGTTCTGATGCAAGGAAGTTATTTAGCAACAACGGGGTTCCAATAGGAAAAGTTATAAGAGACAAATGGTCAAAACGAACCATGCTCATATAGTTGGCCCGATCCCTGAAGCAAAACATGAATGCATGTATAATGACTTGCAAAGAAAGTTCTCCTCTTTACCGATATCTTATATCCAAGAAAAATTCCTCTATTTTGAGATTTATTATGCAAACAGAATTAAGATAAATATCCGAGTCCAATTAAGCATTTACTCGACCACTAAGCCTACGGGCTACATTACTTCGAGTTCGAAACATTCACTCTACCACTAAGCCCACGGGCTACTTTTATTTCTAGTTCAAGCAAGCACTCACTCGACCATTACGCCTACGGGCTACATTACTTCGAGTTTGAAACATTCGCTCGACCACTAAGCCTACAAGCTACTTTTATTTCGAGTTCGAGCAAGCATTTACTTGACCATTACGCCTACTGGCTACATTATTTTGAGTTCAAGCAAGCACTCACTCGACCATTACGCCAACGGGCTATATTATTTCGAGTTCAAATCATTCACTCGACTACTAAGCCTACAGGCTATTTTTATTTCGAGTTCGAGCAATCACTCACTCGACCATCATGCCTACGGGCTACATTACTTCGAGTTCAAAAAATTCACTCGACCACTAAGCCTACGAGCTACTTTTATTTCGTGTTCGAACAAGCACTCACTCGACCATTACGCCTACGGGCTACATTATTTCGAGTTTGAATCATTCACTCGACTACTAAGCCTACGGGCTATTTTTATTTCGAGTTCTAGCAAGCACTCACTCGACCATCAAGCCTACGGGATACTTTTATTTTGAGTTCGAACAAGCACTCACTCAACCATCACACCTACGGGCTATATTATTTCGAGTTCGAATCATTCATTTGACTACTAAGCCTACGGGCTATTTTTTATTTCGAGTTCAAGCAAGCACTCACTCGACCATTATGCCTACAGGCTATATTTCTTCGAGCTCGAATCACTGATTCAACTAATAAGCCTAAGGGCTACATCGCCTCAAGTTTGAATAAGCGCTCGCTCGGTTATGGAGGCTACGAAGTCCAAATTTGATTAAGTTGTTTAAATCCTTGTGAAAATATTCATAAGGAGTGAATAAAGTCTTCACAAGACATGAAACAAAACATAAGCAAGTTGGCAAAAAAGGGATATTTTTATATACAAAATTATTTACATGATTGATTACAACATAAAAATGAAGGACTAAGCTTCCTGGTCATCCCCAGAAGTGGTCTCTTCTCTATCGGGCTCCCCCCCCCCATTCTCGGATCCGCTCTTACTCCCATCATCATCATCATCATCGTCGTCATCATCATCATCATCAGAAACCAAGGCTTTAACATCGGCTTCGAGTTTTTTGGCCCCTTTTATCTCTTCAGGAAGGTCGAAACCTCGAGCATGGATCTCTTCGAGGGTCTCCCTCCGAGATCGGCACTTAGAAGTTCAGTGACCCAATGTGCTCGAGTATCGGCGGTCTCGGCTACCTCTCTTGCTTGGACCTGGACAGCTTCAGCATCGGCCCGATAGACGACCATGAGTGCATCTGCATCGGCCTTTGCCTTTTCGGCGTCAGATTCGGCCTTGGCAAGTACAGAGGCTAACCGAGCCTTGAGCTCCTCTATTCTTCTTGCTTGGACCTAGCTTTTATCCTTCATTTTTTGAAGTTGGATTTCGGCTGATGACAATTGGGCTCGAGCAATTTCTTTCTCTGCAGCAAAGCGGTCCATTCCTTCTTTCCACTTCAAAGACTCCGCTCTTATCACATCGACTTCTTCACGGAGTTTTCCGATCATCTCGATTTTCTGTTGTAGTTATGAGACCGAAAGATTAGCCATCGTTCCGGTATCAAGCCCATAGGCTTTTAAAAGCATTATTACCTGCTCGGATAGATCGATTTGATCTTGGTGAGCCCTGGCCAACTCAGCTTGGAGGTCTTTTATTTCCTCTCCCCTTTGGCCCAAAAGGATCTTTAAGGAGTTCCTCTCCTCCGTAAACCGTTGAAGCTTGGCCTCATACCGACGCAGCTCGGTTCGGGACCGAGAACATGATTCTCGATGAACTGTCGCGGCCTACAAAGAAAGAAGAAACGAAGTCAGAAAAGAAAAGCAAACTTATAGGTAACACCATATGATTTAAGGCCTACCTGATTCAAAGCCTGCTGCACTCCGTGAAAAGGATCTGATGCGTCACTTGTACCGGCAGTGTCTTCGACGCCGATGAACATGTCACGAAAAGAATCATCTCCATCATGAGGCCTATCTGATTCGAGAGCCCCCAAAGCTTGGGCTTCCCGAATCGCCCCTGCGAAAAAAGCAGGGAAGGTGGGCGAGCCTTCGATTGCTACTGCCCCAAATGAGTTATGTGGGGCATTCTCTTCGGTTCGAAAAGATTCGGGAAGAGCCCCTTCAGACATATCCCCCATCCCGTCGGCTGCGATGGGAAACATCTACGATCTTCAACAACTCGGGGACTCTGCCCGAATCTCTCTCCGATATATCCTCAGTTCGAGACAGAGCCTTATGAACCACCATCGATCCAGCTACTTGTGGAGCGTCGGTGGTCTTCTTTGTTCGGGCCGCCAGAGCAGACCCATCGTTCTCTTCTTCTTCCTCTTCTTCATCTCTCAGACGCAGAACTGATTCTACGGTCAAAGGAATGACATTCTTGTTCGGCTTACGAGCCGTCCTCTTCTTCGGTTTTTGATTTTCGAGGACGGGGACACTTTTCCTCTTATTATCTTTCACTGGCTTTGGGACAGAGGCCGAAGCCTCCTCATCGACAGACGAGGGCCTAAAAACCGCATCCTTGCCCACACTGCATACGAAAATTTTTACTGAAGTATGTGAAAAACATCTTATTCGAATTACCAAAATATACGAGAGAGGTGCTCACCGTGATTTTTGGCCTCCCATCGGCCCTTTGACAAGTCGCGCCATGAGCGCTCGGCATATGAGGAGGTCGAAACCAGATCACGTACCCAGTTCTTGAGATCGGACACTGCGCCGGGCATCCAAGGAACCACTGCATCACTAAAAGGGGAATATTGGTGAGAAAAGGAATGAAAGAACAACATAATAGGAGATAACAACAGAATTACACTTACGCTTCATGTTCCACTCCTCGGGAAAAGGCATCTTTTCGGTTGGGATCAGGTCCGAAGTCCTCACTCAAACGAACTGGCCCATCCAGCCTCGATCCTTATCCTCGTTTATTCTCGAAAACAAAGCCTTGGCAGCTCGACGTTGGAGTTTCATTAACCCTCCTCGAAAAAGGTGAGGACAGTATAATCGGACAAGATGATCGAGGGTGAAAGGCATCCCCTCGATTTTACTCACAAAATATCGGTTCAAAATAACGATCCGCCAAAAGGAAGGAAGTATCTGGCCTAGGGTTGTTAAGTATTTACAGCAAAAATCTATGATAACAGGGTCGAGGGGACCTAACGTGAAAGGGTAAGTATACATGCTTAAAAACCCTCTCACGTGAGTAGTAATATCCTCTTTAGGAGACGGCACTACCACCTCTTTATTCTCCCAGTTACAATCTTTTTTTATCCTTTCGAGGTGCTCCCGGGTTATCGAACAAATATATCTCGATACGGACTCACATCGGCCAGGAACCGGCGAACCTTTATCAATTTTGAAATCGGAGGTAAGAACACACGCCGTCGGAACGCACTCCTCGGGACGAGGATCCACCGGTGTTTTATCAACGGCGGATTGGGAAGAAGAGACTTTTTCTTTTTGGGGGACGATTTTGGATGTCTTCACCATTTTGGATTTAAAGAAGGTGACAAGGATTTGGTAATTTGGAAGAAGAATTTTGCAAAGAGGAATCACATATTTGCGAATAAGCTCAGAGAATACAAAATAGAAATTGGGAAATTTAGAAGATTGAAGATGTAAAAGTGATAAATGATAAAATGAAGGGTTATTTATTGGTTTAAGCAATGGCGGTTCAGTATCAGCGGTGGCCGACCACCGTCTGACATGCATTAAATACCTTAAAAGACTAAATCGACGGGACAACTATCACGTGCGTCATGGTCGAGCCCAATGTAAATGTCAGCTTATAATCCGATCGAGCCGTTGAAAAATCATATCATTTCTCACCACATACTTCCTGAGAAACGAGGAGACTATCTGTATACGGTCGAAATAGATTTCGGCCTTTGTACGATTGATCGAGTTCGAAAAATAATCAATCAAAGTAAGACTTCGAGGTGGGTTCCGAAGATGGTACAAACAAGCTGCGAGTACGAGGGGCCGATAAGTGTCGAACTCGATATTATTATCAAGCTCGAATCCAGATCGAACTATGATGCAAAGTAAAGTTGTCGAGCTTATGATCCAGAGACTGACCAACATTGACCCTGAATCAATTCAAGGGTCCGAGTCAGAATCAAGCTCAAGTCAAGATCGAGAGCTCGAGGCGAGACCAGAAACTTGAGTCAATATCGAACTTATAGACAAGAGCCGTTGCAATCCTATTAGAGGAGAGAATCTTGGCAGGAATTGTGGAAAAGCTGATTTATCATGGGTCTCCCACTACGTATTTTTAATTATATCTAAAGTAAGATCTCTCTACTATAAAGAGGGTGGTTATCATTTCTGTAAGGGGCAAGTTTTTGCTAACATTGTAATTCTAGCACCATATTCTCCTATAGTGAATAGTTATTCTTTCAAGCTTCTTAATTTGATTCTACTTGTTTAGTCCTAAAATTCATCTTCTTTACAACCTTGTATATTTTTGCATTCCTCGCAATCCATACTTGATATTTCTATTTATCCTTACGATTTGTATTAAGCTACACCACATATCTTTAGAACTGCGTACAAATTATACTCTATCCGGTTTTCGGGTAAACACGTACATCGAGAAATTGGACAGGAGAATGAAGAATAAAGAATGATATGGTCCGCGTGAACTTTGTTACCCTTCTTGTTGGGACTCAAAGAGAGGTGAACAAGAGACCATTGTCGAAGCTCTAGTCAATTGACTTTACATTATTAATTCATTGCCCGATCTATAGAGGTAGGTTATGCCAATATGTAAGAGAATAAAAAAATCTCTTCTCATCTATCGTATTAATATTCTACTTTTATGATATATCTTTTTGTTATTAGGTGTGTAATTATATAAGTTAATTATTTATAACCATATATTGTTGTTGTGTAATCCCCTTATGTATCTTCAAAGTGTGTAATTTCATTAATTATTTCATGTCAATATTATAAGCTTTCGCATATTTTTAGGTTTGTTCACGCACGACTTGTTTAGCAATCACATGTTAAAAGTGCAACTAAAACTAATCTTGAAAAAAGTTTGCAAGGACATGAAAAGGAGTTCAAGCTCTTAAAGATTAGAGATGCAAGTACTACATCAATGTAATAACACTCGGTTTTAAGGCTTTAGATCAATATGATCGATACTAATTCATTATTTTCAAGAACTCAAATGTTTTTTTAAAATTTTATTTAAAATTCAGACAATTTCTTTTATATAATACCTACAACGTGGCTTTTATACAGTTTGTATTCATGATACATGGTACACACGCAGCGCGCGTATCTTGAGGATCTTTAAAAATAGATTTCATATTGAGCAAAACTGTAATTTAAATTACTTTCCTAATATTTTGGATCTTAAAAGCAAATAAAATTTTAGTTACTAATTTTTTTTTAAAACATATAGAGTCCTAATATATAGGACTTTAAAATCGATTAATATTTACTGTACATAAATTCTTTTCCTAATTAAAGTATGTAACATATTTATAATTAGTAGTACCAAAATTAGAATTTTTTAAGGCTAAACATTTACTACCACTACTTGTCAAGAAGACACGTAAAAAGAGTCCTTGGGCATAAAGTTTTTGAAAAATAAGTATAATTTGTTTATGTTTTGTTTCCTCATATTTAGTATTTTGAGATCAATTAAAATTTGGTTTATTAAATTTATCCTCTTTATTTGAACTAAGTCCTTATATTTAGAATTTTGATATCAATTAAGATTTAATCAAAATCAATTAAACGTTTATCTTATGTAAATTATCTATATCTATATCTATCTATATATACTATATTAAAAGCATAAAACCCCTTAGGGGAATGTCGTTCGCTTTTTTAGTCTTTAAAAACTGATTTCACATTGGATAAAAGTATAAATTAATAATTTTTCTAATATTTAAGGAAATACATTAAAATTATGGTATTAAATCTTTCCTTATTTGAACTACGTAGAAACTCCTAATATTTAGGTTATACAAATTTATTTCTTGAATTTTTAACATTGAAGTTTACTAGACAATGTAAATCACACATGAGCACATTAGGACGAGTAAGAAAATATCCTTAAATAAACGACATGCTTACATTTAAAAAATAATAATATTTCATACTAATAATATATAACATACTTTAATTTTTTATTTACATATTGTAATATATGGCTATATTAAATCACAAACCCAATACAATATTTGATAAGTGAAACATAGATAAAATACTCAAATTTATATATTGAAATTAGCAGTAAATCATACTATAATTTATAAGAACTTTAAGATTATTTAAAATTATAACTTCCTACATATTATTTTTAAATCTATGCTTATTTAAATAATTTAGGAAGTCAAATAATATTATTCATGTGATTTTTTAAGATTTATTATCATCGATAAAGGTTCACGTGCAACTCGCGTGCTCTAAGACTAGTGGTTAAATAAATAGAAAGAGAGAATCACCTTTTTTTGTAAGTTTAAGTTCTATGTATTTACGATTTAAAAAATATTTACACATTCAAGTTGCTTATCCATACTATATTAAAAGTACGGAGACCCTTAGCGAAATGTCGTTCGCCATTTTTATCCTTTTAAAATACCTTTTATAATGGATAAAATTGTAATTCAAGTACTTTCCTAATATTTAAGACGTTGAAATCAATTAAACCTTTGCATATGAAATTTTTCCTTATTAAACTAGGTAAGACAAAAATACATAAATATTTTACCTTATATATTATACTAATTGAAAATAGATGAGAACATTTTATATGGTGCTTTGAATTGAATTCTACTTTAATTGAAATATGAGGACATGAAATCGCATATTAAATTAATGTTTTTTTTAATACAATAGCGTCTACATTAAAATTGTTTTAGCATGGAACAATTAAATGTGCATTTAAATAATTCTTATTTTAGTCATATAATATAATTAATCCATATTCAATTAAGCAACCAGAATAATTATTTGATAGCATATTTAATCATACTAAATCGTAAAAGCCTAAACCTATATTATAAAAGCATGAAAACTCTATAGAAAATGTTGATTGACTTTTTATTCTTTAAAAATAAATTTCATATTGAATAAAAATATAATTTAAATATTTTAATAGTATTGTGGACTTTAAAATCAGTTAATTTTTTTTACTTATTGAATCTTTTTATTTAAACTATATAGGAAGTATATATATTTGGAACTTTAAAATGGATTATATATTGAAAATAAAATGTCTAAACTAATATGTACATACACCCGCAGTGAATTTCAATAATGTTTCATAGTAATTTGTTCGCCTTATTAAAATTTTATGTTTTAGTAATATTTCCTTTGCCACGCACGTTTCAACAAAGTTATGTAAATCATAATTATCTCAGGAACTAAAACCTTACTACTTGCATAACATTGAAACTTTTGAAAGGAGATAAATGGAGAAGACATAAGATTTAATTTTTAAATTTATGTTATATGAAAGTTTTTTAAAGAATCGTAATAAGAGTGTTAATTAAACATATGTGTATCTTCTCGCATGAACTTGAGAATAACTTTTGAATAATATTTTCAGAAAAAGTTTTAAATCTTCAAGGCTATGTGTGTTAACTGAAACTAAAAAGGAAGTACAATAACTGATAAAATTGAACTGATAAAACTGAAAAAATAGAAAATAATTTAAGGTGAATATATTGAATAATGATTGAAGACTTCATAAGCTTACACTTTGTTTTATAATTTAAAAATAATTTAAAACTATATATGTAATTTTCTTATCAAAAATTACTTACTAATATAGGGAACGCGTACAACGCCCGTACACTAAGACTAGTTAGTAAAAATAACACCTAAAACTCATGAAAAAAATAAATTGATAATCTCATAAAAATGGTAAGTATCTACTATCACACATTACACAAATTTATTAATAGTATGCAGATATTATTTAGTATCACTGTATATAATTTAAATACTTTTTCTATTGGCTAAATTATTAACTTTCACTCCAGATCAGTTTAGCACCTATTATCAAATTGTAAATTGAGGGGCACGCCAGGTAGACTAATAGTCTGTTTGGCCAAATTTTTTTTAAGCAATTTTTTTTTTGTTGTTAAAAGTATTTTTTTTTCTAAAATTAAGGTGTTTGGCCAAACTTTAGGAAAGAAAAAAGTATTTTTTGAGGAGAAGTAGAAGCAGTTTTTGAGAAGCAGAAAAAAAATAGCTTATCTCCAAAAGCACTTTTTTTAAAAGCATTTTTAAGAAAAATACACTTAAAAGCACTTTTTAAAAGCTTAGCCAAACACTAATTGTTACTCAAAAGTACTTTTTAAATTAATTAGCCAAACACAAACTGCTTCTCAGCAAAACTACTTTTGAGAAAAGTACTTTTGAGAAAAAATACTTCTCAAAATAAGTTGACTTTTGTAGCTTGGTCAAACATGCTATAAGTAGCCAAACACAAACTAATAGTATGTTTGGCCAAGTTTCGCCAATCCTAGAAGCATTTTATTTTTCAAAAAAAGTATTTTTTTGTCAAAATTGAAGTGTTTGGCCAAGTTTTTGGAAGAAAAAAAATACTTTTGAAGAGAAGCAGAATCAGTTTTGGGAAGTAGAAAAAAGTAGTTTCTCTTCAAAAGTACTTTTTTGAAAATTATTTTTGATAAAAAATATACTTAGAAGCAGTTTTTAAAAGCTTGGCCAAACACTAGTTGCTGTTTAGAAGTGCTTTTTAAATTAATTAGCCAAACATAAATTGCTTCTCACCAAAAGTACTTTTTTGAAAAGTACTTTTGAGAAAAACACTTCTCAAAATAAGCTGATTTTAGAAGTTTGGCCAAACAAGCTATAAATTGGAAATATGTACTACAACTAGGTAGGTCCGCTATAAAGCCTACCGGCCAGAAAGTCCTTAACGACGAGAAAGCCGACAAAAAAAGGCTATTCCATAACCGACTCTTGTTCCGAGTCGAGGGGGCTTGGCTGGTACCAGGCTCTAAAAGAGTTTTCTTCGAGTGAGCGGTCTTTCTATCTTTTTAGGTTGCATGCCCAAGGTACTGCTTTTTATAGATTGAGATGGATTGATCTTCACTATCGTGCCTCCTCCTTGTACAAGTTTATGCTAGGGCAGTGCTTAATATGAGTTTTCTCCTGCCCCAGACAGCTTCGAGGTTTCCATCGATCGATTACAGAGGTTTCTACCACTGAACTTGCTTATGCTCCCTTTTGATCGAGTGTTATTTCTATAAAGAAGATTGAGTAGGAAAATATTGAATTGACTTCAATCGAGATTGCCTCGGCTTCTTAGGCATATGAGGAAGCGGCCTAACATGTTTTCAATCGAAATCCCAATCAAAGACAAGTTCTAACAAAGCCAGGATCTGAAAGAGAGGATTCACTTTCCGAAATTCCAAGTGACATGATTCCTCCTTCAGAAGCTAAAGTTGAATGATCGAAGTCTCCTTTAGGTTCAGTAGAAGAGATCGAAGCGAATTCATCAATTCAACCATTCGAATGGTCTCCCCTAAGATTGACCTCTTTTCCAAATAAACCGAACCTCGATACCACATTCATCAAAAAGATATGGCCATCTCTCTATGTTGCACAACCCCTTTAGATCGTTCTATTCGTGCTTGAAAAACGACCCCATCGTTCCTTTTAATGGACATTCTTAGCCATCCTCAGAGGGTTAACACCCTATAGATCAGATCGTGAACTCTTTCACACCCTTAGTTTCACTTGGTTGGGGTAGAGTTTCAGCCTGCCTTTCACCGAATATAAAAAACCTTAGAGCTGCCTAACTTGCTGACATCCCGGTGAAGAGAGACGTTATTTGTGATACATCTTCAAATTGAGAGAGGGCTTTTCTCTTATCTCTCAAATTATAGGCATTGAAGCGATCGAGAGAAAGTAAGAAAACTATTGCACACGCACCACATGCGCCCTTTACTAATATAATAGAAGGTAAGGCAAAAGCAAGAGTGAAACTACGAGCTAAAAGTAGGTGTGCCTCTCTTATAAGAGAATATGATACCATCCCCCACTTTTGGCGTACTTGTTTGATGAGCTAAGCCTAAGCGCCATATAAGTCAAAAGCTAGCCTGAGACCTAATAAAGCAAGGTCGAAATCCATCCCTCTTTTTCCTGTATTTGACTAGTAAGGCTAATGAACGACCCTTTGATCTATGTCGTGGAAAGTTCAGCTAGGTCTGATTAGAAGTTCAAAAATAAGTGGAGCGAGGGGCTTTAGAGGGAAAAAGGGAGGGGGGAGCTTTAATTGAAGTAGGGACGGAGCTCTTCTTCTTACAGTGAAGTGACTTTCACTCCTCATAGAGAGTTAGAGAGCGTCAGTTCTCAGAGCGAGGCTTAGGCCGACGGGGTAGGGCGCGACCCCCCAATTCTCAACCCTGACCTACACAAGTGATTTTTTAACCCACATTTTGAAAAGTTCTGTTAGATTATTAGTAGCAATCGGCGACCTTTTCTTCTTTTACTTCACATAACTTTTCATCTCCTTGATAGCTGGAAGTTCTCCAAAAGTATGAAAATCTGGAGGACTTTGTACCATACATTCCGGTGTGGTTGGATTCTGTTCAACAACCCAAAGACTCGGAGCACATATTTTGTTCTTTCCACTGCTTGAAGTGATTGTTACGACCACGAAGAAACGATAAATCCCAACTACGAATATATAAGAGCCAAAATTGCTAAGGGCATTCCATCCCGCATAAGCATATGGATAATCTGGAATGCGACGTGGCATACCTGAAAGCCCTAAGAAATGCATAGGAAAAAAGGTCATATTAACCCCGAAAAAAGTGATCCAAAAATGGATTTGACCTAAAGTTTCAGAGTATGTACGACCAAAGATTTTACCTACCCAATAGCGAAATCCTGTAAATAAAGCAAAAACGCCTCCCATAGAAAGTACATAATGAAAATGTACAACCACATAATAAGTATCATGTAAAGCAATGTCTAGCCCAAAATTAGCCAGAACTATTCTAGTGAGTCCTCCTATGGTGAACAAAAAGATGAACCCTACAGCAACTAACATGTGTGTTTTGTATTATATCGACCCCCCCTCCCCCCACATGGTAGAGATCCAACTGAATATTTTGATTCCAGTGGGGACATCTATGATCATGGTAGCTGCGGTGAAGTAGGCACGAGTATCAACGTCTAAGCCCACAGTAAACATATGATGAGCCCAAATAAGAAATCCAAAAATACATATACTGTGGCATAAACCATGCCTAGATACCCGAAAATCGATTTTCCCGAAAAAGTAGAAACGATATGACTTATGATACCGGATCCAGGCAGAATGGGAATATACACCTCTGGATGACCGAAGAACCAAAAGAGATGCTGGTATAATATGGGGTCTCCCCCTCCAACGGGATCAGAAAATGTTGTATTAAAGTTTCGATAGGTTAATAACATGGTAATTACCACTGCCAGTACCAGAAGTGATAATAAAAGTGGGAATGCTGTCACTAGAGCGGGCCACACAAATAGAGGTGATCTATGTATAGTCATTCCAGGTCCACGCATGTTGAAGATAATTATTATAAAATTAATAGAACCTAAAATGGATGAAACACCAGATAGATGAAGACTAGAAATTGCTAAATCAACTGCTTCTCCAGAATAATTGGTAATACCACTTAAGGGCGGATAGACCGTCCACCCAGTGCCGCTACCCAGTTCTACTAAGGCTGAGCTTAATAGGAGCAAGAGACTTGGAGGCAACAACCAGAATGAAACATTATTTAATCGTGGAAATGCCATGTTAGGCGCACCTATCTGAATCAGAACAGACCAATTACTAGATCCATCTATCATCGCCCGCATAACCATAAAAAAGATCATTAAAAAGGCGTGAGCCATTATTAAAATATTATAAAGTTGATGATTCCCACAAAGAATTTGATCGCCGGGTCATGCTAATTCCATATGAATCAGTACTGAGAAGCATGTGCCCATCACTCCAGCAATGGCACCGAAGATAAAATAAAGAGTCCCTATATCCTTGTGGTTAGTGGAGAACAACCATCGGACTGGATTTGTTTTTCGTCTTCAATCCTAGAAGCACTTTTTTCTTTTTTAAAGTTGAAGTATTTGGCCAAGCTTTTAGAAGAAAAAAGTGCTTTTGAGGATAAGCAGAAGCAGTTTTGGTGAAGCAGAAAAAAGTAGTTTCTCTCCAAAAATACTTTTTTCAAAAGCACTTTTGAAAAAAATACACTTAGAAGCAGTTTTTAAAAGCTTGGCCAAATACTAATTGCTGCTCAGAAGTGCTTTTCAAATTAATAGCCAAACACAAAATGATTCTCACCAAAAATACTTTTGAGAAAAACACTTCTCAAAATAAGCTGATTTTTGCAGCTTGGCCAAACATGCTATAAGTAGTCAAATGCAAACTATTTCTGAAAAGTATTTTTGAGAAAAATCCAAACACACTATAAATTGGAAACATGTACTACAACTTGGCTTTCTTCTTCTTTTTTCCGTGTCTTTCCTTCAATTTTTCTTCTTTTCTTTTTTGTTTTACCTTTTCCCATGCTCCTTCTGGTCACTAAGTGGGCGTTTGGACATAAGAATTGTAAAATTCTAAAAAAAAAGTGAGAAATTTTTTTAAATGAAAATGGTATTTGAAATTAGAGTTGTGTTTAGAAATGAATATAATTTTGGATTGTTTTTGAAGTTTTGTGAGTGATCTGAGTGAAAATTTTGAAAAACAGCATTTTGGAGTTTTTCAAATTTTCGAAAAATTTCAAAATACATCTTCAAATAAAAATTCGAAAATTTATGACTAAACACTGATTTCGAAAAAAGTGAAGTTTTTTCGAAAAAAGTAAAAACTTTCTTATGTACAAACGGGCTCTAAGATTCTCTTTTGTTATTTGAAATCAGTTTAATGATCATCTCCCCAAATTGACGTATTCTGAATTATATGCGCATCCTGACAGCGGCACACCTATGCAGTAATTAGAGGGGTCATCGAGACCCAGAAAGTTCGGCAAAAATTTCGTGTATATATATAAATATTTTTTAAAATAATGATATTTAGTAGTGACAGTCGATATACAAAACAGATTTTGATTAACTGCAAAAGTACATCCCCAATCTTCAGATATTGGGTCCACCTCTGCACATCCACTGACAAAGTAAAAAATAAAAAATATAGTGTATTACATTATCACTGCAGTTTAATCTAATAAAGTAGTGTATTACTTACTACATATTTCAAATTATCTTATTAGATTTGTTATGACAAATTACATGTAATTGTAATTTAACTTAATCTGATTATATACAAATCTATACCCAATCAATAAAATTAAACTCTGATTGTTACACAATCAATGAGCATAATACTATTGTTTTTGTAAGAACATTATAAAATATATACACTGACATAACAAAAGAAAGATTTACATCATTAGATCACTTAAAAGGTAATTAAAAGTAATTTTTACACAAATATCAATTAATAACGCGACAAAAATAAGAAGCAATCTTTTATAACATATTAAAATATACTCATTCTGCAAAAGTTTTTACACTATCAAAATATATATTCTCTCTATTCGGATTTATGTGATAGTGTTTGACCGTGTACGAAATTTAAGAAAGAAAAACTTATGAAATTTGTGATCTAAAATAAGCCAAATATGTTTGAGTGACAATAAATCAGCCTATTAAGGTTTATAATGAATATTTTAAAATTAAATTATAATTAAATATAGAAAAATATTATTTAGTATGTCATATAAAATGGCCCAAAAAGGGTAACTTAAATCCTTATAAAAGAATTAGTGTTATGAAATAAAAGCAATTTAGTAAAACATGAACAAGAACAAGTTATGAAATAAAAGCAATTTAGTAAAACATGAACAAGAAATAGAGATAGAGAGAAGGAAGAGTATTTCTTCTTCAATTGTGTGTATTTTCCTATCTATTACAAGGCATTTATATAGGCATGAAAAGTGAAGAAAAATATGTCATTGAATATGTCATTAAGCATAAAAATATGTCATTGAATATGTCATTAAGCATTTGAGAAGATCATGGAGGAAGAGTAGACATCCACCATAACTTAATTTTTCTTATAATACTCCCCCTTGGATGTCCATAGATAATGTGCCTCGTTAAAACCTTATTAGGAAAAAACCCTATAGGAAAAAAATCCTAGTGAAGGAAAAAGAGTACACATATTTAGAAATACGCCTTTTGGTTGCCTCGTTAAAAACCTTGCAAGGAAAATCCAGTGGGACAAAACCTTGTAAGGGAAAAATAGTACAACATGTATTAACTCCCCCTGGTGAGAGCATCAATTCACATCCTTGAGCCTTCGCATCCCAATCTTGTACGCTAGTTTCTTGAAGGTTGACGTCGGTAGTGATTTGGTGAACAAATCAGCCATATTATCGCTTGAACGGATCTGTTACACATTGATATCACCATTCTTTTGAATACCATGCGTGAAAAATAACTCCGGTAAAATTTGCTTTGTCCTATCCCCTTTTATGAATCCTCCCTTTAATTGGGCTATGCATGTTGCATTGTCTTCATACAAAATTATGGGTAGTTTGTCACACTTCAAACCACATTTGTCTCGAATAAGGTGTATTATAGACCTCAACCATACACATTCTCGACTTGCTTCATAAATAGCAATTATCTCAACATGATTAGATGACGTAGCCACGATTGATTGCTTAGTCGATCGCCAAGATATGGTAGTGCCTCCATATGTAAACACATAGCTTGTTGAGATCGAGCCTTGTGTGGGTCAGATAAATACCCAGTATCGGCATAACCAACAAGATCGGGACTACAATCGTTGCCATAAAATAATCCCATATCGGTAGTCCTTTTTAGATACCGCAATATATGTTTGATTCCATTCTAATGTCTCCTTGTAGGAGCAGAGCTATATCTTATTAAGACATTAACTGAAAAAGCTATGTCAAACCTTGTAATGTTAGAAAGATATATTAGTGCACCAATTGCACTAAGATATGGTACTTCGGGACCAAAAAACTCTTCATTATTTTTATGAGGTCGAAATAGATGTGCTTTATCCATATAAAATCGCGTTAAAATCTTTTTAGTGTATGTTGATTGATGAACAAAAATTCCATCTTTCATATACTCAATTTGTAGACCAAGACAAAATTTTATCTTTCCAAGATCTTTCATTTCAAATTCTTTCTTTAAATAGTCTACTGCTTTAGGAAGCTCCCTAGGAGTTCCAATGATATTTAAATCATCAACATACACGGTGATTATAATAAATTTAGATCCATATCTTTTTATAAAGACACAAGGACAAATTGAATCATTCTTGTACCCTTCTTTCAACAGGTACTCACTCATGCGATTATACCACATGCTCCCTGATTGTTTCAATCCGTATAAGGATTTTTGAAGCTTTATTTAATAAATTTTTTGGAAACCTTAATATGATTCAAAATAATTTAAATCCTTCAATGATTTCCATTATACGCATATCACGTTTTTCTTGTATTGCCAGATTAAAACCTGAAATGGTGACATCCACCACAGGAGAACATGTCTCTATATAATCAACGCTTGGATATTTACAAATCTTCTTGTGACACAAGTTGTCTTTATGTCTATCGACTTGACCTTTTTTTTCGCACAAGAACACATTTATATCTCCACTGGCTTTATACTTTCAGGTGTTGGAACTATTCATCCAACTTCATATTTTTCAGGTGAAATCAATTTTTATTGCGTATTTTTTATTTGGCCAAACTGTCCAAATTTCATGACAGATTTGATCTCAAGATCCTCGTCAATATTAATAATATTGAGCGCTACATTATATTTACAATATCGTCAACGATCATTTTATATCGGTTCTACTATTACCCAATAAAGACATAACTTATTGAGAACTTTTTATCTTATTATTTTCAGGTACCTGAACCTCTCTCATGAGGTCTTATGAAGTGTTATGTCGTGGTGCTCTTTTAGAGCACTTGCCTCCTTATTATGACCATCTTGAATATTTGCTCCTCTCCTTCTTCAAGGAGTTTTATCTTTGGAACCGATTAGTCTATTATGCTTCATGCATGCCATAGACTCTATTCATTATGAACTTTATTTTATTTGGAGCATTAGCAGCTGGATATGACATTTAGCTTTGGGTCAGCAAATACGCCTGACAATATTTTACAAATGAATTATCACTTGAACTTCAAGTTCATATTTTCTCGTACGAGGATCTAGATGTACTCATAATAATTCATTACATGCATTACTTTTTTTAGCTGCCCATTTTCTCCCATATTTTTGGGATCACCAACACATATCCCTAGCCTTATTTGGGGATCCATCTTTGTGCATTGTGGTGGAATAATTAAATCATATAGCACATTCATATTTCTAGATAGAAATTATTTGGTTCCTGACCCTGAACCGATTGTGATAGGGGAGAACTTATCATAACTTGGCTAGATGCGTACAAGTACTGTTGTATATTAAATAATACATCACATACCCAATTTTATTTTGGCAGTTTTGTTCTCATAACCAATGGTTTAGATACAATTGGAGGCATACAATTTCTGCTAAACCAACTTGGATTTAAACCAGTATTATCAAGATAAATCATCATAATTTATATTCTGAAACTGTGCTCTAATAATTTGAGCAATCAATCTTGCAAAAGCCAAACTGCAAGTTGATAACAAATGCACATGTTACCATGAAATAGATGCATCTATTAAAATCATATAATAGTAAACGGTCCACGTGGAAGGTGACTGAGCCCATATATTTATCACATTTTATTCGTTCCAAAAATCAAGGGATTCAATCCCAACCTCAACTGGTATATCATGAGAATAAGCAGCATAATTGTTGAAGAATCTTATATTTCTTCAATATATGCCAATGTAATTTTCAATTAATTTTTCGCATCATAATTGAATCGAGATGGTCAACCGGTCATGCCAACTAATATTTATTTCAGTAAACCTCTAGTTTACTTGTGGCTTGTGATTGCATCATCATGCTTATACTTGTGTAGTACAAATAGAAGAAAAGGCAGGTAACCTTTCATATTTACCCGGTATGATTATAGTAATATAAAGATATTCAATCTTCTTTTCATTTAAAGTCTCAATATGCCAACCACTTTGGCTAATATATTTGTAAATCAAAATGTTTCTTTTGAGACTTACTACAATATTAATGTCATGAACAATTTGATTCATCCTAGTAGTAACAAATTAATTCTTTCAGAGCTCTTAACTGCTTTTGTACTACCAGATCTTTTGTCACGCCATCCATATAATGAATGTCTCCTTCACAAAGAGAATCATATCATAATAATTGTCATGTTCAAAATCATCATAAGCAAAATAATTTCTTGCTTTAATTTTGCTTTTAATAACTTTCATAAGGCATGACAAAATATTTTTGGCGTATCACCTGTATGTGACCAATGATATATTCATGTAACTACACAGTAATATTCATTATCTTTCTTTGTCTCAAACCTCCCTTAGAGGTGAGTTGTAGTATGTATCCAATCATGCATTGTATGTCTTTATTCATTACTTTTATTACATATTGCTACATTCACCTTCAGGAATGAGCCTGCATTCTCAATGCTTATCACAAGTCACATTCTCTTAAAAAAATGGAGTATAATTATCGTGACATACTTTATAAATTTTTCATACCATTTTGATGGTAAATATTTCCTTCACCTTTTTGAAGGATTACATCGAGAACCCTTATTGTTCTCCTTTTATAGTTACCATAATGAAGACAAATTATTATTTCGTCCCTTTTCATGTCTTCGTACATTCATACAGTCATGAAAAATTATTTTGTCGTCTTTCAAACTTATCATATATTGTTGCCACATTCACTTCACTGAATGGAGCATATCAAGTAGGGCGGGCTTCATGATTCTTTCATCTATACTGTGCATTGTGACTCAAATCCAATACTTTACCCATATAAAGGTATGTTAGGCAAAATGTGTTGGGACTCAAACCCAACTCTTATCATTATAGTGCACCAGAACTTAAATATGTCTTAACTAGTTGCATAATAGGCCAAAGTACAAGATTAAATTATCAATTTTGTGGTCAGAAACATAAACAAAATTAGTTATAACAAGATTTAAAAATGTAATCACTTTTTAAGGTTGTAGGACGAAAACGTTTCATTCCTTCTAAGTGTTATCACTTTTAGATTTACGTGAATTCAAATAGAAGTGCATTCAAATAAATACTACATAATTTGTTAGAACACTTACCAATTTTGTAAACGATAAAGCAAATCAATAAAGTAAGAATAAAGACTAGGACTTGGAAGCATCTATATAATTCTTGTAGTACTTCCAGTATCTACATATGCGATCCAATTCACATCATAATATATGGATTATAGATGATAGTCAAAGGCTAAGATTGACTGTAAATCAGAATATCTATTATGCTTACAACTATCCTGCCACAATATTATGTTTATTTATGCATGCATTTAACCAACTATACAGGAATAGTACCAGTTTAGTTCTATTCATTAAATATTACCATAGTAACATTCATCTTAGCGTGAAAAGGGTAAAGGGCATATTGGTTGTCTGATATCTGCGCACATATATGTAAGCACTATTCAGCACGTTAAATATAAGTTAAAGAATTGAGTAGAGAGTACCTGTTTCAAAACTTAATTAGAAAATATATATTCATGCATTTTGATTTGGTTCATGAATAGATCCCTTGAAGGATAGCCAAACGATAACTAAAAATTCATATCAGACGTCAAGAAAGAATAAGCAAAAACTATACTTGCCAATGCAGGACTCGCACACTTTCAAGCTATAACAAAATGGAAATAAAATACTGAAAGCTTATTGTGAGTTATCATGGCAAAATAGAAAAATTTTGAGATTAGTGAAAGATAAAAATAAAAATATGAATAAGCTAGAAAGATGAAAACTTATCTTGTATTAGTATCCAGCCCATTGACTTCTATCTTTATTTTGTTTGATAGCCACAGAATTGTTGGTATAAGGATAGCAAACACAAAGCACAGTCTATGCCTATATGGAGGTGTACGAAAATGGGAGCACAGTCGTGCTGATAACGTGTTATGAAATAAAAGTAATTTAGTAAAACATGAACAAGAACATGATATGAAATAAAAGCAATTTAGTAAAACATGAACAAGAAATAGAGATAGAGAGAAGGAAGAGTATTTCTTCTTCAATTGTGTGTATTTTCCTATTTATTACAAGACTTTTATATAGGCATGAAAAGTGAAGAAAAATATGTCATTGAATATGTCATTAAGCATAAAAATATGTCATTGAATATATCATTAAGTATAAAAATATGTCATTGAATATGTCATTAAGCATTTGAGAAGATAATGGACGAAGAATAAACATCCAGTTTGATTTTTCCTATAATAATTAGAACCTTAATTTAAAAAGAATGTTAGGTCAGCTCATATGTGACTTCATTCACTCAATTGTAGTCACAAAAGATACTAGTACAGCACAAAGGAAGACACCAAAAAAGAAGAATTAAGGGCAGTGGGTCCCATTCACAACAGCCCCCAAATTAATGTACAATTCCACTATCTTTCCACCAAGAAAGGCACCTTCCCTTCAATCACTCTCTTTTTCCTCTTAACCCTCACTCTGTGTTTGTGTGTGTTTGTGAGGCCCTTTCCCCACTCCATAACCACTCTTTTTTCTTTAAACAACAAAAACATAGCCCTTTACAGTCAACTCTTTACCCATCTTCTGTCCCTTTGTTTTGTCCCTTTTGTCTCTCACCAAACCTCTCAATTCTTGTGTAATATTTGTATTTTCCTAACATTCTTGCCCCTTTTTTGTTTTTCTTTTTTAAAAAAAAATTGTTGTAAATTCTTGAATGTCAGAGCTAATGAAGAACAAGTGCTAACATTTTGAACCAGAAAGGTGGCAAAGTTTCTATAATTTTGAGTGTTTTACTTTTTTTTTTCTTCTAAATTGACTCATATTTGGAGAAAAAAAGTGGGTTATAGTTTTTGGGTGTTTTGGAAAGAAAGGAGAAATTTCTTGTTTTGTTTTCTCTTCTTTCCCATTTTTTGTATTTCCTCAAGTATTATTGCCTTTTTTGTGAATGAACTTTTTGATACTTGTAAATGTAGAATGTTAGGGCTAATGAAGAACCACTACTGAAAATTTGTACGTCTGATATTTGGGGGAAAAAGTGGGTTAATTGGTGTTTTTGGAGAAAAGGGGAGAAAAATTATCTCTCTGCTTTGAGTTGAGTCTAAGTGAAAGTGTGAAAAAGTGAATAATGGTGAGGAAACATGGATGGCAGCTACCAGCACACACCTTTCAGGTCTGATTTCTGTTGATAATTGCTTTCCGATTTGATAATAATTGTCCGTCTGATTGCTTTATTAGTAGTGATTACTCATTGATAGTAGTGACCTACACTTCTGGTTCATTCTATGGTAAGTTACTTGTGAAATTTGAGGAGTTCAGTTGTTAAGAAGGTGCAAGTAGCACTCATTGAGGATAGAGAGAGAGTCCTTTGAGATGGTTTGGCAGGACATCAGCCTACAGATGCACCGGTCCGTAAGTGTGAAACTATGGTGAGTGAAGGTGATAATAGGGGGCGGGTAGACCTAAAATTACATGGAAGTAAGTTGTCTTGGAAAACCTACAAGCAAAAGATCCATATAGGTTATATGTACCAGTTGGGAATATTATATATATATATATACACACACACACACATATATATTTTTCACTTTTATTTATTTGGTATTGATGATAACCTGAGTTGAGCTTAAATGAAGCAGTGACGATGCATATTGCGGACCCAAGCTTGTTGGGACTGAGGCGTGGTTGTAGTTGTAGTAGTTAAGGCTTTTTCAGCAATTATATTGTGCACAGCTATGAGGATTAGAAATTGTTTTATGGTCTATCCTTCTAAGGTGGTTTTTCTGTTTTTATACATTAATGAAATAAAGCTCATGAAGAAAGGAGATACAACAAATGTAGCTTAAGGCAACTATACTGTCAATGGTTAATAATAAGCATAGGCTATGTCTTTTGAAATTTCAGGTTGCCAACCTTCGCAAAGGACATTGATATCACTAAGGATAAATGCAAATCCTAGATGAGTTTGTTTGGATTAAGATGCTATTGAAGTTTAACTTGAGAACAACTAGGAATTTGTAATATGAAACTTGGTTAACTTGAGAACAACTAGGAATTTGTAATATGAAACTTGGTTCCTTTTTCAAAAGTTTGCAAGTTTTCCCCATAAAGAAGAGAAGGACGAATAACTTGTCAATTTTGGCGACCTCTTGGCACTGATGATCTTTTTTCGGATAGGTTAATCCCCAGCAGTTGGAAATTAAGAAATGGATTTAGGAATATTTAAATGAAGGGAAATGGTCAATATTAGTTAAGGACAACCTTTAGGTAATTCACATTCTTGAAGTAGAAAAAGAAATGCATCATGTTTCTGACATTCAGGAAACTTGTGAGTTGTGACAATGGAAAATTAGTTTTTCACCGTATAATCCTGACATTGCTCGGTAATTTAGTTTACAGATCTCAGTTTTTCTTTCTTTTGCAACCATTGTAAATGTTCAGTGATTTTCTATCATAATGTAATGGCAATGGCCTTTCGAATTTGGCTTAGTTGTGTAAAATACTTCAGTTGTGCCTGTGCAATATGTGGCCTAAATGTTGGACTCTTGATTTTGCAGGTTGTTGCTATAACTGTATTTTGCTTGTTAGTAGTCGCATTTTATGCTTTCTTCTCCCCTTTCCTCGGAGGACGCATTTGGGAGTATGCTTCAATCGCAGTTTATTCACCAGTGGTATGTGATACGAGTAATTTTATACGTATCTGCTATATATGCATCTCTTGCATCTGTTTTCTTTAGCTGTCAGTTTAGAAAAAGACAAACAAAATCTTGAGCATTTGGTCTTGAAAGGCTTTTTGGAAAGTATCGTCTAGTTGGTCATTTTTCTGAACTTCAATTATGTGTATCTGGATCTTCATCCATCATTTGGCTAAATGCTATTATTCTCATCCTAGTGTTGCTGGACATTGTTGGGACGACCGTGGAGAACCTGCTCTGATTCTATTACGTGTCTCTGATCTTCATTCATTATTTTTGCATGCTAATTTGTCCTAATCTATGTGACAAGCTCTCTGTTTTAGGACATCCCCAAAATATGACTATTTGGTCAAATTCAAATGATTCGTGATATGATGTTTCTACAATGAAACAAACTTTTAAAATGGAAAAAAGAACTTTGAAAAAAAATTCATTCTATTACTACCATATTATAAATCAAAATAGCTTCTTAATCTCCATGTCTCGTCAAATATTGGTTAAAATCAGTGTTATTTTGTAAATTTATTTAACTAAGGTTACTTGATCCTTATGTCATATTGCAGGCATTGCTTGTTTTTGTTCTTTATGTTCGGAGTACTGCAATCAATCCTGCAGATCCAGGCATTATGTATAAATTTGATTCTGGACGAATGAATAACACCAACTCAAATCATGGATTGTCTGCAAGAGATCTGCCTGGGAAATTTGATGAACATAGTAATGATGCACGTTCTTCTCTGTCGTCAGCTTCAAGAAGTTCCATTGGCGCTGCTAACGCTATCAAGAAAGGTCGACTAGAAGCAGAGAGATTAGATAAGCAAGTGGTTTCTTTGAATAGAAAGTCTTCTTGTTGTAGGATTGGAGGAGTCTTTTGCTTTTTATTTGTACATGAGGATTGCCGCAAAACAGATGGAGCTGCTGAGGAAGTGGCAGGTGAAGATGCTCTGTTTTGCACATTGTGCAATGCTGAGGTAGATAATCTTTTTTTTTTTTTTGTGATGATTTTATCCCGTGCTTTTCACCATTTGAGATGGGCATAGTTTGAAGCTTGCATGATACCCTAGTTGCGGAAAGTAATGCATGAAAAGTTGCTCTTAGTGTGTTTCATAAGCCACAAGAGCAAACATTTCCATAAGTCGATAAAGGCTTGGATGCACATTTTAGAATTCACATGTATAACAGCATAAGATTGAAAACAACCTTACTGTCGTGGATGAAATATGTTGATGCAATGGTATTATGCCGATATCTTAATATCATATGTAATATGTGGGAAAACTATATCTATGCGTGCAACTTAACATATCATTGACGATGACACTGAATGGGGATTTCAAGTCAGGAGATGGACTGGGAATTGTCTTTCTTGCATTGAACTGTGAAAATAAAGAAGAATGGAAAACTTGTCTTTAATGACAATGTACTAGAGGAGCTCCTCTAATAAGAGTCTTAGGCTACTTTATTGTAAATAATTGTTCTCAATGCACGGTAAGGTAAGCGATTATTTTTCACAAGTAAATACATAATATTCTACATCCTACCTATTCTGAACCAGACACATTTTAACATATAGTTTCATACATTCTCTCGACTTTTAACTCTTCATAGACTATTTCACAACATGATCTGCTGCACAAATTGTTCAATTATATACAAATTGAGAGATTTGATAGTTTATAAATATGGACGGGGTAGGTACATCCATGTGTATGCAGAAAAACTCAACATCACATGGCCATTTTATGCTCCTTCTGTTTCTGTCCTAGTTTTTCATTATTTTATTTTTTTAATAACTGAGAACTCTCCGAGATAATGCTAGTTCTGTTTCTGTCCTAGTTTTGTGGCTTAGGCATGTGACTCAGTGCAGATTCCCATTGTGGGATATGTAGACCACTTTACATATCTGCTTGTGGACGACGTAGGCATAGCTCCCTATAAACTCTGACTGCTTGGTGTGTTGCAGGTGCGTAAGTTCAGTAAACATTGTCGAAGCTGTGATAAATGTGTGGATGGATTTGATCACCATTGTCGGGTATACATCTCAGTCATCTATGGTACATCTTATTCTGATTTCTGTTACGGAACCCACTTTTTTATATTTTTTACGAGGAAACTAACCATATTTATTGAATGGACAGTGGCTCAACAACTGTGTTGGGAGGAAAAACTATGTTACCTTTATATCACTGATGGCCACCAGCTTGGTCTGGGTATGTTTGAGGCAAATCAGTTACAACAGAATGATTGTGTTTTCATCAGTGAATCACTCACACTTTTTTGCAGCTTGTTACTGAGGCTGGAGTTGGAATTGCTGTTATGGTACGATGCTTTGTACACAAAAGGAATATGGAGGCTGAAATTGTTGATAGACTAGGGAATGGTTTTTCCCTGGCCCCATTTGCAACTGTTGTGGTAACTTTTACATGAGATATACTTGCACTGATCACTATTCTGACTGGTTAATGAGAAAAGAGTGCATGTTCATAATTTGTGATGCACATTGACTTTTTATGCAGGCTGTATGTACAACAGTTTCATTGCTTGCTTGTGTTCCTTTAGGCGAGCTTTTCTTTTTCCACATGATACTGATAAGAAAGGTAGATTGTTGATGATTTCTTCTTTGTAGTTTGAATTGGAAAATGAAGTTTTTGGGACAATGTCAAGATTTGAGATTTTGCCTAAATGCCTATATCTTTAACCACAACTGGAGCATGTATAAAGGAGGATTATTGAGTTTTGAAGATCTGCAGTGAAAACTTATTCTGATTCTTTTTTCAAAATTACCTTGCTGTCAGGGCATTACAACGTACGAGTACGTCGTAGCTATGAGGGCCATGAGTGAGGCACCGGCGGGAGCATCTGTAGATGAAGAAATGCCGAACATTGTATACTCTCCATCAGGGTCAGCTACAACTGGCTTCAGCGGTGGAAGTTCTTTGGGCCTGCAATACAAAGGAGCATGGTGCACCCCTCCTAGGGTGTTTGTTGATTATCAGGTATTATTAGTATCAATTGAAAAAGTTTTAAGTACTGAAAGTTCAAGTCTCCGTTGGTTAGCAAAGAGGATGCCTTTATCCTTCTTTTGTTTGCTACTTTGAAACCTATACTCCTGTTACATGGAGCATCCCTTAGAAATAGTGAACCTAGGGCCCGAAGAGTGACAATTATGTCCTTTAAGATTAAAAAAAAATACATACTCTCTCCGTCCAATTTATGTAAACCTGTTTGACTGGCCATAAAGTTTAAGAAAAATGAAGACTTTTGGAATTTGTGGTCCTAAACAAATAAAAAAGGTGGCCAGAGTATTTGTGTGGTCATAAAAGCTTCTCATTAAGGGTAGAATTGTAAGTTTAAGTTAAATTGTTACCAAATTTAGAAAGGGGTCATTCTTTTTGGAACGGACCAAAAAGGAAATAGGTTCACATAAACTGGAACAGAGGGAGTATAATTTTAGTTAAAATTTATATTTCTTATCATAAAAGTAATCCATGGAGGCTAAGTTTCTCCTTGAGTAGTTTTAATCTATGTTGCCTGAAGTCTTAAAAAATGCTGTGTGGTGCGTGTTGGATCCTCCAAAAGTAATGCTTTTTTGAGGATCCGATACGGGTGCTGCAGCATTTTTGGAGAGTCCAAGCAATATAGGTTTTAATTAATGAATTACCCTGCCTGGACCCGAATGGTTCTGTTAAAGAATGAGGCTTATGAAAAAGAAAGGTTTAAATTTGGGAATTCTGATCAAACGAAATCACATAACACTGACCTCATGGATGATTGATCCAAAATCTTTCTGTAGCTCTCTCTTTTTGGTGTGATACTACAAGATATAGAAAAAGTTGCTTGTCTCTTTGTTGTCTCACAACCTTCATTGCCACCGCCTCTAACTCCCATTTATCATTATTATATACCTAGAAATTAAGTAGTATTTTTTTGGTTTCTGCAAACTCCAAAGTTTCTAGAATTTCAAAATTAGGCATTTTTTATTCTTCCAGAGTTCATATTACTCTGCTGGGTGGGTGCATCATCACTCTAGACACGGGTGCATTAGGTGCTTTGTTTGCCATTTCACTATCCATTTAGATGGGTGATAGATTTTATTCATACGAAAATCCTATGCACAGTGTTACTTTGGGACTTTCTGTGTGCCATACATTTAACAAATTACTCTCGATGGCTAAGCTTAAATAGTTATATCTGATGTAATGTAGTATCGGTGTCCCACATCGGGTAAATACAGAGCCTGATGTTCTGTATTTACCCAATGTGGGACTCTCTGATGTTCTGACTGTCTTTGAATTGATGACCAGGAAGAAGTTGCACCACAGTTAGAGCCTGGAATGGTCCCATCAACAGTTGATCCGGATGCAGCTGGTTTTGTTGAAAAGGGAAACAAGGGACCTAAGCGGCCTGTTAAGATCAGTGCATGGAAACTTGCAAAATTGGATTCCAGTGAAGCCATGAGAGCTGCAGCAAAAGCTAGAGCATCCTCATCTGTTTTACGCCCTATAGATAACCGTCGTTTTGATCCTGAATTGAGCTCCAGTGAGAACATGAGTGTCAGAAGCAGTATCAGTGCTGATACGGGAGGAAATAGGGACTTGAGAAATGAATTGAGGAATTCACTTGCTCCTAGTCAAGGTAGCCGGGATGAGTATGAAACTGGAACTCACAGTGTCAGTAGCTTTAGCAGTCCGAGCCATGTGCATGAATCAGTCACACTAAGCCCTCTCCCACAAGCTCACAGCTTAGGCCATCTCAATGCTGCCATTGCCCCAGAGAGGGCCCGGACTTCTCGGGCTGCACTCCCTAATCATAACCACCAAGTCTTACATTCTTCAGAATTTGATGAGAAGATCATGCAGAGGAATAGTACCACCGATCCGTTATTGCTTTCAGCTCCTGCCCCTGCAGCTTCTCTGCTCAGAGATGTTAAACGAACGTCTGTTGTTTGGGACCAAGAAGCTGGAAGGTATGTGTCTGTTCCGGTATCAGCTTTAGATGCTCGTACAAGGCCGTCCATGCAAGGAGGATCATCAAATCCTAATGCTGGATCTGCTAGTAATGACAAGAGGCCAGCCCCTCTCCCTCGAGAACCTTCACAGCCTCCCGCAAAGCCTCCAGTCGAGCAGTCAGAAAAGCTAACATATACTGGAGAGTCAATATTCTTTGGTGGTCCACTTTTGCGCGGTCCAATTAAGGACGGACTGATAAATGAGAGGGGCTCTGGTAGAGATGGCCAAGAGAGGCTGCCATTTAATTTGCCTCGCGAATCCAGGTTCAAAAGGGATGCTGCTTCCCATCAACTTCCCGTGTTCATTCCTGGTGATTTCGAGTCAAATAAGTAAAACTTCCGGGACTAGCAATGGATGTTCACTTTGCATTTGCCTTTGCATAGCAAGGGTTGAACAGAAGAAACCCCTCGAGCTATAGCTGGTTTTGACATTCCAGGAACCTTGCAGTCTGTTGCAGCCACTGTACATTCCGAGGTTCCGGTGGTTTCTTCTCGACGGATTGTTTAACTTAACACGACGGAAAAATGAATGTAGTGTTGAGGAGATGCACTCCTAGTTCCCTCTCTGAACCTTTTGTATGTAGAGCTGAACTTGAATGGTAGAGTTAGCTTCTTGTAGCAATTTTGCAATGAGAAGTCTCCGACTTCATTACCTTTTTTCTTTTGCCTGAAATCAGACTATATTACCTGCATGGTGCAATTTGGTTCTTATTTTATGCCATATTTATATTACCTGCACGGTGCAATTTGAGTTCCAGACCATTGAAAACCCAATCCAATTGTGTGTGTGTGTGTGTGTGTATATATATATATATATATATATATATATATATATATATACAACAAATCAGATATGGACTATGGAGACTCCTAAAGTTGCCATGATTTTTCATTTAGACATTTTAACCAGATCTTGTTCTGATTGAATACTTATAGTAGATTGTACCAATCAAACACATTTCGCATTGGCTTGAAAATATCTCAAGCTCGTATATGTAAGCGCTCGTTTAATAACTTTAGTGTGAAAGATGAACCTAAGAAATCATTTAAATGGCTAATTATTTCATGTAAAGAGCGCTTGAGGTATTTCCAGGTTAGTGCAAAATGTGTTTGATATTTGCTACTAATTTTCACCAACAAAAGTACTTAGTTTTGTCCACCAAAATTTGGACAAACGAGAAAAATCAGCCGAGGTTTGAATCCTAATCTCTCATAAGTTTAATCCCACTTTATTAGCTGCTAGACTAGAAAAATTACTATATTAACCATTAGACCACACCTTTTAAGATGCTTTTTTTGGCACCTGCCCTTTTACTTCCAAGTTCCAAGCAATTGCAGATGTAGTCATGAGTCATTGACAGATTTTCACTTGGATTATCGATCAACTAAATACATTTAACCTTTACTAACAGAAATATCTCTTTTGGTCTCTCAAATAACCAATTCTCGGAAACTCAAAATACGAGTAGTAGGAAAAAATGATACTATTAGTATAAAAGAAGATATACTTACAGATTTACCTATATCTATCAAGTCTACGATAATTTATTAGTAGAGGTTTTATTGATTGATGATTATAGTCAATTAGTTGTAGTACCAAAAAGTGATACTCTCTTAATATATAAGCACTCGTTGAGTTATTTACCCCTTTAGTAAATAGTAAAATTGTTAAAAGGTGTACAAAGCTATAATAAGTCAAATATCATAGTAGGGATGAATATAAATATATAATTATAGAATCAGCCAAGTACCATACTAATTTTAAAATAAATTCCAACACTGGAGTATTTTTCAATTTTTTAAAAAAGAAGAGCATTTGTCAACAGATAGACCAACTTCTCAAAGCTTATTTAATTTGTATAACTTCCTCACGTTCATATCTTTTAAGGAAAGATTCTTTTGAGTTGAAAGTTTTTTCCCTCAAGCTACCATTTAAAATGGTTGTTTTAATTGCTTTTATTTTGCATTTCCTTACCCAGCTTTTTTAAAATTAGACTAGGTGATAACAAACAAACTAAAGATCAAGGAAATAAAAACTAAGTAAAACAATTAAAGATAGACATTAGAATTGATAAAATAAAGGTAATAATTAGATCAAGACTTAATCACCTCTAGGGAGGGAGGGTAGGGTGTACGCAAACCTTACCCATATCCGGTGGGTAGAGATACTATTTCCATTAGACCCTCGGCTAAAGAAAAGATAAAAAGAAGCAGTGACGACAAACAATAACAAGAACAAGATATTAAGAAAACCGAAGCAAAAGATAGCAATGAAACAGTAGGTAGTGACAACGATCTAGGAATAACAAGATACCATACTAATACAAAAACTACCGATATGGGAAAGAAAAAGTAAAACGCTCGACTACCTACTATCCTTCTACTCTAATCCTCGGCCTCCACACCCTCCTATCAAGGGTCATGTACTCGGTAAGCTTAAGTTGTACCATGTTCTACCTCTACCTCTCCTCATTCCCACCAAGGACAACTTCTCATACCTCCTAACTGGGGCATATGTGCTTCTCCTCTTCACATGCATGAATCATCTCAGCCTTCTCTCCCGCGTCTTAGCCTCCACGAGGGCCACTTACTCATTTTTCCGAATATTTTCATTTCTAATCTTATCTATCATGGTATGCCCGCACATCCATCTTAATATCCTCATTTCAGCTACTTCCATCTTCTGAACATAAGAGTTCTTGACTGGGCAATACTTTGCCCCATACAACAAAGTCAGCCTAACCACTTTGTAGAATTTATCTTTAAGTTTTAGTGGTATATTCTTATCACACAGGACACCGGATGCAAGCGTCTATTTCAATCACCCTGCTCCGATACGATGTTCTTATTCTTCTCTTCATTCAAGCGTTTATGAAAGTATGCATGTCATCTTCGTCTGATTTGTGCCTCTTCCAATAGAACTTTGTCTTCCTCGTATTTGATACACTTCACTTGCTCGAGGTCATGGGCCTTCCTTTCTCTGACCTTGGCTAGCATGTACAACTTTTTGTCCCTCCGCTCGACCCCAAGTTTCTCATACAAATGTCCAAACGCTGCAATCTTAGCCGCGGTAACTGCTAACTTCGCCTCTTTCTTAGCCTTCCTCCTATACCACTTCCTGTTCGTCTTCTTCTCCTCATCTACACTCTCAATTAACTTCAAATACACCACTTTCTTGGCTTCTACTTTTCTTTGGACCTCTTCACTCTACCACAAATCCCTTTTTGTGGCCGTCAGAGTAACCTTGCGAGATCCCTAACACCTCTCCCCGGCTACTCCAATACAGTTCGATGTTGTAACACTCCATAAATCCAGATTAGTTGTGGATGCGTTAAATGAGTATTAATGTGACCTTTTATACACGTGAAGTCCTATCGGGATGAGTATGGTTGAAAATAATTATTTTAGAATCAAGACCGAGAGTGAGGTGCATAATATTCAATAGAATCGACTAAGTTTATGGGAGGTCCGCCTTATAGCCTTAGACAGTGCAAGGCCATGAAAACTCATGGCCATAGACAATGCAAGGCCATAAAAACTCACGGACATAGACAGTGCAAGGCCATAAAAACTCAGCGCCCTAAACAGTGCAAGGCACTGTAGTTTTAGCGCCTCTGATGGCGCCTTGCACAGTTATTTTGGCGCCCCTGACGATGCCTCACGCCGATGATATTTATCCGAGCTACTTTTATTTTCTCCTCAATTTTTGGGACGCGTACACTTATTTAAACCCTACCTCGTTCCCTACAACCCCAAACCCATACATTTGCTCTAGAAAGGGGAGCTCTCAAGAACCCAACTTCCCCAAGATCTCTCCATCATCCAAGGTAAGTTCTAACGATGATTCTAAGTTAATTTCAATTCTCCAACACTTTATTAACATGGGTAAATCCTTTCACTCATTAGATATTCGATCGAGACACCATTGTTGAGAAAGGAAACCCTAGAACTCGAATTCAAGAGGAGTGAACTATGAAAAGGTAATGTTTCAACTCCCTAATCATTTATAACTATGAATTGATGAATTTTTAGGAGAACAGTGAATGGGTTTGATAAAGAGAACCATAAAAACTATGCTAGGGTTTTGGATTATTGAGTTATGATTGTTGTAAATATTTGGGTAATGAGAAATGGTGTTAGTTACATCTATTTGGGATTGTAGAATCACCTAGAAGTAGTAGAATGAGAACTTGGTGAAGAAAAGACCAATTACTAAGGGATATGAGGCTTTACACCCATAAGGTGTTGACAAAATTCCTAAGTTACTCAAACAGGAGCATTAATGCTAATATTGGTTCCTCTTGATATATATATTGACATAGATTATCGTTGAAAGAGGCGACGAACATCGTGATACTCTTTAAAAAAGGCCAGAGGTAAGGTATGTAAAGCTAACTCTCTTTACGTTTGAGAATGTTTATGATTCTCCCTACGTCCCATTCTTTATGATTGTTACTAGTTTCCTTAGAAAGTAATTATGACTTAGTTCCATGAATTGTTGTAGAACTTCTATTCTCTAGATGGAATAGTTTCATAATCGTTCAATCTCCTATGAGTTTCAGTTATGACAAATCAATTTATTATAAATACATGTCGTAGTCTAGTTCTATTCAGCATTCCAGTATTATGTAACTCGATATATTTCAGTATTTTAGTATTATATATTGGAGTATGATTCTCAGTTCCTAATTCTAAATTCCTGAATGTTGAACACCTGTATTTGGGCCTGAGGCCGCAGTTAATGCTTTATGCATCTTTGGGCCTGAGGCCGCAGTTTATGCTTTATGCATTTTTGGGCCTAATGCCGCAGTTATGTATATGTATACTTGGGTCCGAGGTCGCAGTTTGTGAACATATATATTGGGCCTTAGACCACAGTTTATTTATTCAGATATATAGGTGGTTCATCATTTAAAAGAGGAAGTATTCATAACCTTAATTCCTTTGTTAAGTTTAGTTATCAATTATCATTTGAGTTTCAGTTATCAGCTCAGTATCAGTTTTAGCATTTATATTTCTTTCTTTCGGTTGCTTTACATACTAGTTCAATTCAAATGTACTAACGTCCATTTTGCCAGGGGCCTGCATATCACAATGCAGGTCATGATTTACAGGTTGACGACTCAGAGCGCTAGGATTCACGTACCAGCTATTTGGTGAACCCCAGTTCTTTCGGGACATTATCATTACTTTATAGTCTTCAGTATTTTTAGAGTCAGTGTTTTGAGTACTTCATTATAGGCTTCATTGACTAGAATAACAGTTAAACATAGTCACAAGCTTTTCATGTTAAACAATGTTGACTACTTATATGTTTCAGACTTATATTGGTGTTCACACTTTAATTTATATCAATCAAATTTTCAATATATAAGCATTCAATCAGCTGGTTCGCTCGGTCATATGTAGTCAGGCACCGAGTGCCGTGTTATGTCCAGGCTCAGGTTCGGGGCGTGACAAAGTTAAACTCCACATAACACTTGCGTCCCCACTGCTCTTCCATGCCCCCACAACCAGCAATTTCGATCCCTGCTCCTGAGCTTTGACCTTGGTCAAGGCTACCCACATGATCCTAAGATGACTACGCAACCCTCTTCTTCCTCTTCATCGTGACCTATATATCCATAACCAACAGGCTATGCTAAATCCTAACAATCTCATTCTGGATAACCTTATGATCTGTGATCTTCCCAAGGAGTAGATAATCAATCTGTGTCCTATTACAATCAATTAAAGCACCTAAAACTATTAGAAGCCTTATGAAAAAGGAATAACTCTTGCAGGTTGCAAAATCCTAACCAAAAGTTTAAATGCAACAAGTTCACCTTAAATTTTACAATGTTCAACAACATTGCTAACATAGTCTATAGTGAAAATATACCCTTCTACAATCAAATTTTTTTTTTAAATATATCCTCATTATACTCTTAAGTCCAAATATACACTCATTATACAATCAAAAAAAGTTTTAAATGTACCCTCATTATACTCTTTAGTCCAACTATCCAAATATAGTATGTTGTTACACTTTAAATCCAAATATACCCATATCATTATACTATTGGTTCAAATATACTCTTTTTCCATTATAAATCCAAACATCCAATCCTATGTAGTACCCACTTGGCTTGCCACCTCAACTATTCATCTTCTCCTTTGAGTGTTTTGAAAATCTCATCATATTTTATGGGCGTTTGAACATAAGAATTATAAAATTTTCAAAAAAGTAAAATAATATTTAAAAATTAGAGTTATAATTAAACATGAATAAAATTTTGAATTGTACAAACGAGCTTTGTCGTCATTCTTGGAAATCTCAACTTCCAAAGGATTTAGCAGTTGCTCTTCCTCATTAGATACTCACTAATCCGAAAATTGTTATGATGGAGTAAATAGTGGTTTAGGCTTATTGTAATCACAGCAGCCCGACATTGTTTTACTCATCGATTTCCATTTCGGGGGAATTAATTTGTCCTCCAACTTGAAGATTGTTGCTGTAAAAGATTGAATACTTATTCTATTATAAAAGAGTTAAAAAAAAGTTGATAAAATTAATTAAACAAAATAGAACATTAGGAAGGGTAAATTAATCATATTGTAATTCTTTTATAGAGAAAAAAAGTCAAACAAGTTTCTGAAATCGTCCCTAAAAGAATAATGATCAATATTAGTAAAGTTTTAATTACTACTCATTTTCCAATAGCTGAGCTTGGATCTGTACCAATTACTCAGAGACCCAAAAAAATAATCTGTAATGCGTCTAAACACCAAAACAACTAAGTAGAAAAAGAAAAATGTAGCAGGAGACAGGTAACAAGATGCAATTGATTGTGCACCACGCTGTTTAGTACTGAACACTTTGATATATGCTTCGGAAACTTGAACATCCCTCATTTTTTTTGTATTACTACGAGAGAGTTCACCATAAGAAGCAACACAAATAAGCAAAAGGGAAAAATCATGTCACAATCCAACAATTGACCCAACTGACAGAAAATCAGTTAACCATAAAATAGAAAGAAAAAAAATAGTTGGCATTGATATTAATCTATGCTTCCCTTGACACGTCCATTGAATATCAGTAAATCAATGCACGCAACGCCTCGGAAAGCAATTTCTCTAATCACTTTTTGATACACTAATTGATTAATTAACCACGGGCTATGCCGGATCGGATATATACTATACTAATTAAAAACGAAAACCTACCTTTTATGCTTGAGGACTTGAACCCTAGCTTTGGATCGCTTATATAAGCTGCTAGTAGCACAGGTTTTGGATGAAACCCTAATTGTTGTCATCAAAGTTTGGGCATTGGGCTATATGTTATCAAAATGGGCAGGTTAAAACAGGCCCATACAACTAAGATTTAATTTAAATGAATTATTTTCTTGTTTCAATTGCGTAAAATAACCATAACTCTTTAATGTAATTCATGTACAAAGAGAAAAACAAAAAAAATAATTTTAATTTTGTATTTATCAAGATCTAATAACAAACATGAATATTAAAAATGAACGAACTAAGTTTTACCCGTTTTAACAATTTCGTTTTAAATTAAAGAATGATCAAGAATATTAAAGTATATTGTCTTCTAATCCAAATGATAAATTCAATTAAAATTACTAATTGTTAATTGAAATGAGAGAAATGAGTTTCGATATAATGATGAACAAGAAACCGAAAATGGCAAAGTCCACAAAAAATAAATAAAAACTAATAGTTTTTAAAAGAGAAAACTACCTTCTATAGCCCCTCAAAATTTTAATAGCCCATATTTTTGCCCATTGATAGAAAATGACCCTCCGGCCCAAATATATTATATCTAATAGTACGAAATATCTATTTTGTATATTTTTTGTATATGGACAGTCTATTTTGTATATTTATTGTATAGTGACAGTTTATTTTATATAATGACATTCTATTTTGTATATTGTTTGTATAGTGACAGTCTATTTAATATATATTTTGTATAGTGACAGTCTATTTTGTATATGTTTTGTATAGTGACAGCCTATTGTATATAAATTATACAATGATAGTCTATTTTGTATAGTGACAGTCTATTTTATATATTATTTGTATAATGACAAGCTATTTTTGTATATATTTTATATATTGGCAGTCTATTTTGTGTGTGTGTATATATATATATATATATATATATATATATATATATATATATATATATATATATATATATATATATATATATATATATAGTGATTGGACACAATTAGTAAACACAATTGTGTAATTGAAATAATCGTCAAACAACACGTTACCTCATTAAAACTGAAATTAATTCACAGGCAAGACAAATAAGCATAAATAAAGCAAAACAGAACACTTCATTGATGTAAATACAATCTACTAAGCACATTAATTTCTTCGCTGCACCAATTTAACGTAAATGCACTACTTACATTAATCCTAAAGCCACATAAACTAAAAACCCACCTAAAATAGCAAAGTATATGTCTGTCACAAGTGCCACCTATATAAAAGCCACGCCAATTGTGCTTTTTTAGATGACGAAAATTAGTAAGTGCCTCGTTGATCTCTATGTAGCCCAAGCTCATCACTTCTCTTTTGAACTTTCTTGAGAATAATACCAAACAATACACACACTCTCACAAAAATAAAAATAAAAACTTAAAAAGAGAAACAATTCAATCTCTCTCTCTTTCTCTCTTTAAGCTTATCAACTATCTCTATCCATATCCAAGAACATCAATGGGCAAGGTTTGCTTTGCTCTTTACCCTTTTTTTTGTTTGGGATTTTTTTTTTTTTTTTTTTTTTTTGTTTTTTTGTTATAGGAAGAGAAGAAGAAACTAGAAGAAGTGACACAATTTATATAGTGACGGTAGTTCGTAATCTTCAAATTGAAACAAGGAATTAAGTCCTATGTGGTTGGTGCTAAAAGGTTTGTTCTGAATTGGGTATTTGTTGGCACATTGCAATGGGAGATTGAGTATCGTTTGGTCATAATTTAGCAGTGATTTTGGAGTTCCTGAGTTGTACCAACGCTCCTGGCTTTAGGTATGTATAATACGACGGCATTGAAGATCTCAAATTCCTGCTTCTTATCTTAGATTTTATTTTTCTATTTTGGAACTTGAGTTGGAATTGGAGAAGAGAGGTTTTTGGATGAAGGACAGAATTGTGTTTCCGTGATAGTTAGGTCGGTGGCTAGCCTTTTAATTAGTTTTGAGCTATAAAATGCATACTGCAATTTTATGGCTAGCGGCCGGCCATAAATGGAGTTTGCTCTTTTCAAAATCAATAATATTAGTCGGTACTCCTTCTATATTTAAGGATATTTTAGGTTCTCAAATTCTGCTCCTTTTACTTTGTAAATACATATGATGTTTTAATCTTTTTTAGATGTTACTATCACTAAAACTAACATTTTAAAACTCATTATAATATTAGATAATAGCCAAAAGCTCAAAGGAGAATTTGCACTTTTTGAAAGAAAAAAATATCTTTTTTGGAACTTTGATATAAATGAATACTTGAGAAAAAATTTAATAGTTAGAGAAAAAAATTATATAGTAAGATTAGTTTGGTTAAAAACCAGAAATTTGAATATGGAGATATCATATACATTCTTTAAGGTTTGGTTTAGAGATATGTGAAAAGCTTAAAGATAAATCAAAGTTAGAGCCATTTTATGAATGACGATAATAGTGCATTAGTCAAAATTAATAAAATAATACATTTGGAAAACTCAGTATTAGTACTAGGCAAGAAAAATAATTAAGATTATCTTATATTATTTTATTATTATTTAGATTTTAGTTTATAGTGAACTTTAAATTCAACCAGATTTATGTCCATTTAAAATTTTGATATATTGGTGATTGACAACATCTCTTTGTATTCAAGTTAATTATAGCATTTTTTCGGACGCTAAGGAAAAAGCTATGGGTTGATCAAAATCGGGGTTAAATGTATGTGTTGTTTGAATTTATATTTTTACGTTCATATTTTACTTTAAAATTTTATCCTATTAGTGTTTGCATTTTATGCTTGAGAATTTCTGTATGGCAAGATTTTTTCCTTTATTGATCAATCTAAATATGATTAATATTACTTATTTTCAAGAACTTACACTTTTAGATTTTTATTTTATAATTTTTTTGGTAACATTTTATATTATAACTTAATTAAATTATTTAATAATATATTATAATTTTTTTAATTATATATCTATTGAAATTGGTTCACGCGCAACGCGCGTACTCTGAAAATAATTTTTTTATTAAAAGTAGAGCTTAGACGATTTCATTTTCATTGTTAAGCTTTCTTTAAATAAGAAAAAAAAAAAAAGAAAAACAATGTTTAAAGAATTTTCTACTTATGAATCTCTATATAAATCTTCCATACATTGATGTATAGAGTTACTTGAAAAGTAAAAAAATACAAGTAGATGGGAATAAAATAAAATCTTGAGGGACAAAAAAAAAAGAGAACATTTGAAATGTTTACCTTATTTTCATGTTAATTATAGCATCACTCGTCAATAGGGAATAACATTGTTCTTTAACACAAAGAAATTCAATAAGCTCAGTAGTAGTACTATTTATCAAAAATATTAGAAATAAGATAAAATACGTGGAAATAAAATAAAATCTTTCAGGGGCAATTAAAAATAACAAAAAAAAAATGAGGTGAACATAGGAAAAATCAATAGGGAATAAAATTGTTCTTTAACATGAAGTAATTCAAAAGCTCAATAGTTGTACTATTTATCAAAAACTTTTATTTCGTGTTCATCTTGTGGTAGAAATATCGAGAATAATTTAACTGTTCAGTGAAGTTGTGCAAGCTAATCCGAACGGAGAAATATGAAAGGAGTATAAGCAAGGAGTTTCACGAACTATCTTTAGAATAATAATTTACATATGCTGCAAATAATTAAATGAAAATTCTATCCCCAAATATATATAATACCTACTTGACAAATCAAAATTGTTTCTTCTACTACAAGAACTCAGCCCAACAGAAGGAATGCTATGTTATGTTATCTTTGTTTCATTAGCATAGGCAATGTTAAGCGCTAAACGAATTATGTGTGTTATATTTTGTTTATCCACATCTTTTGTAGGTTGACTTATGACATTACGGAAGTATACATGCTAAAAAGTGGAAAAAATACGTGAGAAACGAAAAAACAAAAAACTAAGAACATTGACTTCTCTCTATATATATATATTAAAAAACTAAGAACATTAACTCTTCTCTCTCTATATATATATATTGAAGCAACCAGAGACCGACATCTCCTCATGTACAAGGCCTCATAAGGAGCCATCTAGATAATCGACCGAAAGCTGTTGTTCTAGGCGAAGTTTGCTAATGAAAGAAACGGATCCCATGAACCTCTGAAATCCATAACACAGGCACGTAACATATCCGCTAAGATCTGAATAGTGCACTCGGACTGTCTATCCGTCTGAGGATGGAATGTTGTACTCAACTCTATCCGTGTGCCCAACTCTCACTGTATTGCTCTCCAAAACTGTGATGTGAACTGTGTGCCTAGTTAAAAAATGATAGAAATGGATACGCCATGCAAGCGGATAATCTCACGAATGTAAATCTGAGCCAACCGTTTTGAAGAATAGGAAATCATCAGCGGAATGAAGTATGCAGACTTAGTCAACCGGTCCATAATAACCCAGACTGCATCATATTTCTTCAGGTCCGTGGCAAGCCTACCACAAAATCTATAGTGATACACTCCTACTTCCACTCCGGTATCTCCAATCTCCGAGTCAACCCTTCCGGTTTATGATGCTCATACTTCATCTGTTGACAATTCAAACACCGAGAGACATTAGCAATAATATATTTCTTCATTCTCTGTCACCAATAGTGTTATTTCAAGTCACGGTACACCTTTGTGATACCTAGGTGAATGGAATAGCGTGAGTTGTGAGCCTCCTCAAGGATCAAATCTCTAAACCCATCAATATTTGGAACACAAACCCGGCCTTGAAGCTACATAACACCATCATCACCAATCACAACCTCCTTAGCTCCACCCCGTTGAACCGTGTCCCTCACACCATCAAGTGAGGATCATCAAACTGGCGAGCTTTGATATGCTCCAACAACAATGACTGAGCCACAATGCTAGCAAGAACCCGATTGGGCTCCAAAACATTCAATCTCACAAATTGGTTGGCCAAAGCCTGAACATCTATGGCTAGTCGCCTTTCTGCTACCGATAAATATGCCAAACTGTCCATGCTCTCAGCCTTCCTACTAAATGTATTGGCCACTACATTGGCCTTCTCTGGATAATATAATATAGTGATATCCTAGTCCTTCAACAACTCTAACCATCTCCGCTGTCGCAAATTAAGGTCTGCTTGAACATGTGCTAGAGACTCTGATGGTCGGTATAGACCTTATATGGAATGATGTATAGATAAATCTTTAGCGCGTGAACAATGGCTACCAACTCTAGATCATGCACATGGTAAATCTTCTCATGAACCTTCAACTATCGAGACGCGTAGCCAATCACCCTACCATCCTGCATCAACACCGCGCCAAGCCCAATAAGCTACGCATCACAATACACGATGTAAGACCCCGAACCTGTAGGCAACACCAACACTAAAGCTATAGTTAATGCAGTCTTGATCTTCTGAAAGCTCTCCTCACACTCCTCAGACCATCTGAAAGGAGCACCCTTATGGTTCAATCTAGTCAAAGGTGCAACAATGGACAAGAAACCCTTCACAAAACAGTGATAATAACCCGCCAAACCCAAGAAACTCCGAATCTCTGTAGTTGAAGACGGTCTAAGCTAATCCAGAACTACCTCAATCTTCTTCGGATCTACCTTGATCCCCTCACTAGACACCACGTGGCCCAAGAACACCACCGAATCAAGCCAAAACTCACACTTGGAGAATTTAGCATATAGCTTCTTCTCCCTCAAAGTCTGGAGTACGATCCTCAAATACTGCTCATGATCCTCTTGGCTGAGTAAGTACACCAATATATCATCAATGAATACTATGACGAAAATAATCAAGATATGGTTGTAACATACTGTTCATCAAGTGTATAAAGGTTGTTGGGGCATTGGTCAGCCAAAAAGATATCACTAGAAACTCGTAGTGACCATAACGGGTCCTGAAAGTCGTCTTCGAAATATTTGTATCCCAAATCTTCAACTGATGATAACTAGACCTCAAATCAATCTTCGAGAACACTCTAATACCCTGAAACTAATCAAATAAGTCATCAATACGCGGTAGTGGGTACCTGTTCTTGATTGTAACTTTGTTCAACTACCTGTAATTAATATAGATCCTTATAGTACCATCCTTATTCTTCACAAATAGAACCAGTGCACCCCAAGGCAACACACTAGGCCTAATGAAGCCTTTATCAAGTAATTTCTGCAACTGTTCCTTCAACTCTTTCAACTCAATAGTGATATGTGATACAGTGAAATAGAGATGGGCTGAGTGCCCGGTACTAAGTCAATAGAAAAATCAATGTCCTTGTCGTGTGGTATGCCTGGAAGGTCTGCTGGGAGCACATATGAGAAGTCTCTCACTATCCGAACCAATTCAATGGTAGGAGTATCAACACCAATATCCCTCATGAAGACCAAATATGCCAAGCATCCCTTCTCAACCATCCGTTGAGCCTTCAAATGTAAAATCACTCTACTAGGAACATAATCCATGAAGCCTCTCCACTCCAACCTCGGTACCCCCGGCATCACCAAAGTTACGGTCTTAGCATGACAATCAAGAATGACATAGAGACAGCTAGCCCATGATCAAAATCACATCAAAATCAATCATGCTAAGAAATAAAAGATCAACTCTGATCTCATAGCCCCTAATAGTCACCACGCATGACTACTATACGCGATCCATAATAATAGAATCACCCACCAGTGTGAATACATGAACATGCATAACTAAAGAATCACAGAGCATATCCAAATAACGAGCAAAGTATGATGACACATATGAATAAGTGGAACTAGGATCAAATAATACTGAAGCATCCCTGTGGCACACAAAAACAACACCTGTGATCACAACGTCCGAAGAAACTACCTCTGACCTGACAGGAAACGTATAACATCGAGTCTGACCATCACCTAATCGACTTTCCCTTCTAGGGTGACCTCAAACTGTCTAAGTCCCACCACGAGCTGGCTGAGCGGTGGTGTAGTAACTGGTGTAGAAGTCATAGTCTGACCTCTCTGCTGCATGAGACCTCCAACAAAATGGGTACAAAACTTCCTCATATGCCCCAACTCCCCATACTCGTAACAACCTCGATCTAGGGATGACTGCGGAGCATGAATTGGACCTCGAGAACTAGAATAGACACTAAAAGAACCCGATACTGACGAACTGAACTGATGGAGCACGATACGAACTCTGAGTTGAGAGTGCACTGACATATGCTGAACCGGACGAGTACTGTATAAACTATGGCTAAATGATGCACAAGACAAGCCATCTGAATGGGCCTATAAGGATGACCTCTATCGTGATGTGACTGACCTCCAGACGAGGTTCCACTGAAACCACCTGAACCATGGGGCCTCTTGCCCTCCCGCTCCTCACTCTCAAGCCCGCGAACCTGCTCCAAGCACCTAGGAATCTCGACCACCTGGTCAAACCTAACATTTGTCTCGGCCTCTCGAGCCAAACTAAAGCGTAGGCCATAGTTGAGGCCATCAATGAACCTTCTGATCCTCTCTCTCTCTCAGTAGAAACCAACCATACTGCATCATGACGAGACAAATATGTGAATCTCATATAATACTGAGTCAAGTCGTACCCTCCTAGCATAGCTGCTCAAATTGCTTACGCAATTTCTCTCTACAAGTCTGTAGGACAAACTTCTCTAAGAAGAGAAGTGAGAACTCATGCCACGTAAGTGGTGCTACACCGGATGGCCTACTCAACTCATAAGCCCGCCACCATCTGTAGGTTGCCCCTGTCAGCCAAAATGTAGTGAATGAAACCCCACTAGTGTCCAAAAGACCCGTTGTGCGAAGAATCCACTGATACCTTTCTAGAAAATCCTGGGCATCCTCTGACTCTGCCCCACTAAACTCTGGAGGCTTAAGCCTCCTAAACCACTCCAACCTCCTTTTCTCCTCATTACTCATAGGTGGGCCAACCTCGGACCGAGAAGCAACAAGCGGCTGAATCGGTAACACCCCCGGTGTCTGAAGTCCCTAAGCTAGCTGCTCTAGAGTACATGCGGTGGGAGTCTGGGCACCTACCCCAGCCTACGAAGTGGCTGGTGCAGCTGGAATCAAAACCTCCTGAGCTAGGCTCGTGCACATAGTCAAAATCTGGGCTAGGGCTTCCTGAAGGCCAGGAATACTGATAGGCATTGCCGGTGCCTGAGTTGGTCCCACCAACTCAACAACATCTGGCACCCTCTCCTCAGCTGGAGCAACAAGTGGCTCCACAGGTGTTGCTCTGTTTGTAGTATGAGTCGCACCTTGGCCTCTACCATGACCCCTGCCTCTCACGACCTTAACTTGTGGTACTGCTGGCCGTCCGCCTAGTCCGATCGCACATGTCCTCACCATCCATGAGAGAATAATTGAGTCAAGTTTCAAACTTCAGAAATAATAAACCTACACAACAATAATGCAATAAAGTGAAGTTTCCAAAATGTTCGGTAACGAACTAAGTTTTACCCGTTTTAACAGTTTCGTTTTAAATTAAAGAATGATCAAGAATATTAAAGTATACTGTCTTCTAATCCAAAGGATAAATTCAATTAAAATTACTAATTGTTAATTGAAACGAGAGAAATGAGTTTTGATATAAGGATGAACAAGAAACCGAAAACGGCAAAGTCCACAAAAAAAAAGAACTAATAGTTTTTAAAATCAATAATATTAGTCGGTATTCCTTCTATATTCAAGGATATTTTAGGTTCTCAAACTCTACTCCTTTTACTTTGTAAATCTATATGATATTTTAATCTTTTTTTTAGATGTTACTATCACTAAAACTAACATTTTAAAACTCATTATAATATTAGATAATAGCCAAAAGCTCAAAGGAGAATTTGCACTTTTTGAAAGAAAAAAATATCTTTTTTGGAACTTTGATATAAATGAATACTTGAGGAGAAATTTAATAGTTAGAGAAAAAAAATGCTATAGTAAGATTAGTTTGGTTAAAAGCCAGAAATTTGAATATGGAGATATCATATACATTCTTTAAGGTTTGATTTAGAGATATGTGAAAAGCTTAAAGATAAACCAAAGTTAGAGCCATTTTATGAATGACGATAATAGTGCATTAGTCAAAATTAATAAAATAATACATTTGAAAAGCTCAGTATTAGTACTAGGCAAGAAAAATAATTAAGATTATCTTATATTATTTTATTATTATTTAGATTTTAGTTTATAGTGAACTTTAAATTCAACCAGATTTATGTCCATTTAAAATTTTGATATATTGGTGATTGACAACATCTCTTTGTATTCAAGTTAATTATAGCATTTTTTCGGACGCTAAGGAAAAAGCTATGGGTTGATCAAAATCGGGGTTAAATGTATGTGTTGTTTGAATTTATATTTTTACGTTCATATTTTACTTTAAAATTTTATCCTATTAGTGTTTGCATTTTATGCTTGAGAATTTCTGTATGGCAAGATTTTTTCCTTTATTGATCAATCTAAATATGATTAATATTACTTATTTTCAAGAACTTACACTTTTAGATTTTTATTTTATAATTTTTTTGGTAACATTTTATATTATAACTTAATTAAATTATTTAATAATATATTATAATTTTTTTAATTATATATCTATTGAAATTGGTTCACGCGCAACGCGCGTATATAAAATAAGTACACGCGCAATGCGCGTACTCTGAAACTAGTTTTTTAAAAAAAAGTAGAGCTTAGACGATTTCATTTTCATTGTTAAGCTTTCTTTAAATAAGAAAAAAAAAAAGAAAAACAATGTTTAAAGAATTTTCTACTTATGAATCTCTATATAAATCTTCCATACATTGATGTATAGAGTTACTTGAAAAGTAAAAAAATACAAGTAGATGGGAATAAAATAAAATCTTGAGGGACAAAAAAAAAATGAGAACATTTGAAATGTTTACCTTATTTTCATGTTAATTATAGCATCACTCGTCAATAGGGAATAACATTGTTCTTTAACACAAAGAAATTCAATAAGCTCAGTAGTAGTACTATTTATCAAAAATATTAGAAATAAGATAAAATACGTGGAAATAAAATAAAATCATTCACGGGCAATTAAAAATAACAAAAAATAAATGAGGTGAACATGGGAAAAATCAATAGGGAATAAAAATTGTTCTTGAACATGAAGAAATTCAAAAGCTCAATAGTTGTACTATTTATCAAAAAACTTTTATTCTGTGTTCATCTTGTGGTAGAAATATCGAGAATAATTTAACTCTTTAGTGAAATTGTGCAAGCTAATCCGAACGGAAAAATATGAAAGGAGTATAAGCAAGGAGTTTCGCCAACTATCTATCTATCTATCTTTATCTATCTATACTATATTAAAAGTACGAAAACCCTTAGTGAAATGTTGTTCGCCTTTTTTACCTTTTAAAAAATAGAGTTCATACTAGACAAAATAGTCATTTAACTATTTTTCTTTTATTTATGGATATTAATTTAATTATTTACCTAATATTTAGGAGTTCAAAACTAACTAAATTTTGTTTATTAAATTCTTCCTTATTTGAACTATGTAAAGTCCTAAATATAAATTTCCCCTTATTTTAATTATGTAAAGTAAATATAAAGTACACGTATCCAAAAGAAACTCTTATAATGCATAAATTATGTCCAGACGAATTCAAGGTTTGATATGCTAGATATGCCGAATTATTCATGGAGCTGCAAGCTTGGGCTGATATATCTGCCAAACTTGTTGATATCGTAGAAAAAAATCAAACAAAATATGCAAAAGTTATTCTTTCTTATTCGCCAATATAATTGTAAATAAATTAGTTGTCTCACAAAATACTCATCATCACCCAGCCTTATTCCGCACAAATCATATCACAAATTTACTATAATAATTCAAAAAATATAAGAATAATATTGGTTAACTTCAAAATATTGGACAAAGTAATCCTAACAACGGAGAATTATTTGAACAATATCTTTTTGGTTATTTTATTTTAGTTGGAGCTTGAAAAATAAATATTGTCAAAGAATACAAATAATTGTCGACCTTAAAGAAACCTAACCAAAAAACATAAATATTTAAGGTACCCAACAAATTAAAAATCTGTACAGTTAATTGCCATAGTCAAAATTAATTGACATACCAACTTTTATACTTTTAAAAAACGAAATTATTTCTTTAAAAAATAAAACGTCAAAAAAATTGTAGTTATATATATATATATATATATATATATATATATTGTCTAACTTTTAGTATTAACATGATAGTATTACCATAGCCCTTTCAGAACCCGTTAACTGCGCGCAACTTCATTATAATTATAGACTATTACTTCTAGAGAAAGACAATATATAATCATGCATCCAAATGTATGCACGGTTATATGCTTGGCAGAGAGAGAAACTTCTCTCCACAACACAAAAAGAGTAGATAAATCAAAATATCGCGCATGTATTCTAAGGATCAATGCCCCTCACCAAAGCACGTGTGCGTATATCATTGTGCCTGCGCTCACTTCTGGTATGTCAGACTCCGAAGGGGCGGATCCTGCCCAAGCGCTAATAAAAAGCCAATATGGCCTGCTGCAGCGTGCAGCCCGATCCAAATAACACTCTCAGCACAACTCAAAGGCCCACTTCAGTCATCAACCTCTCAAGTCTCAAGGGCTCTAAAATATCATATCACTCAGCCCAACAATACCACATATGGAACAACAACAACATGCAATGTAACATTGAATGATGAACTGAGACCGAGATATGATATGCAAATGAAGAATCATGACTGAGTGTATAATTACAGTTATGTCAGATAACCCAAAACGATAGAAATAACTTCATTAACTCTCAAACAAATAACCACATAGACTAAATATGATTTCTACCATGAATCATAGCCTAGTAAATCTAATAAGTAGGGAAAATACAGATAAAACAAGGTATGATAGCAACATAGTCCAAAAATCAACCCGGATCATGAATACCCCGGTGCATGCCCGCACGCCTGTCACCTAACATGTATGTCACCCCATCACATCACAAATAACATGGTTCCTAGGGATAATTACCCTCAATTCCAAGTTTAGAAATGTTACTTACCTCAAAACACATAAGTCAATACTCCAAAAAGCCCTTCCTACGCGAATCAGCCCCTGAACGACTCGAATCTAGTCACAAACAACTTAATATCATCAAATAATGTCGTAGGAAACAACTTCAAACAATAAAGCTTCGATATTTGTCAAAATCAAAAAGTCAACCCTGGGACCGTACCTTGGAACCCGGTCAAACTCACAAATTCCAAACACCCATTCAATTACGAGTTCAACCATACTAATTTCATCAAATTCCAACCTCAATTCGACCTTCAAATTTTCAATTTTCACTTTAAAAAGTTTTTACTAAAATCCTCCATTTTTTCATTTTAGTTCACCAATTAAATGCTAAAAGCAAAGATGGAATCATAAAATAATAACAAATCTAAGTAAAAAAAATATTTACCCCTATCCAAATCGTGTTTATCCTCTCTAAAATCGCCCAAAACAGAGCTCTCTAACTCAAAATGTGATATAATAAGTCTAACACTCGAAATAAAGTTTTAAACAATCTGCCCAGGCATTATCCTTCACGATCGCGGAAAGTCATTTGCGATCACGAACAACAAAATTCTCCAGCTGCTCAATCCTCTTTCGTAAACGCGACACCTTAGTCGCGAATGCTATGACCAAATGACCCACACCTACGCGAACGCGGCTAAGACCACGCAATCGCGATGCTCAAACGCGTGCCATCCTCTGCCAGTCCATCCTTCTACGTGAATGCGGCTCCCTGCTCACATACACGATGCACATTCTCCCTAATGCTTCACGAACGAGTCCTTCACTTCGCAAACACAAAGAACAGAACTCACTTGCCAGTAATTAACACTACACGATTATGACTCCCTCTTCGCGATCGCGAAGAAAGAAACTAGAAGCACTGAATCAGCAATCCAAACATGATGGAAATGGCTCGTAGCCCATCCAAAACACACATGAGGCGCTTGGGACCCCGTCCTATCACCCCCAACAAATCTCAAAATATAACACGAACTTACTTGAAGCCTCAAATCACATCAAACAATATCAAAATTACGAATCACACCCTAATTCAATCCTAATGAAACTAATAAACTTCCAACTTCTAAAACTAATGACGAACCATATCAAATCAATTCCGAATAACCTCAAATTTTGCACACTAGTCCCAAATGACACAATAGACCTATTCCAACTCCAAGAACCAAAATCTGAACCTGATATCAATAAAGGCAACTATCGGTCAAACCTATCAACCTTTCAATTTTTGCCAAAAAACACCAACCCAATCTACGAACCTCCAAATCCAAACACGCACATACACCTAAGTCCAAAATTACCATACGAAGTTATTGGAACCATCAAAACTCCATTCCGGAGTCATCTATATAAAAGTCAAACTCCGATAAACTCTTTCAACTTAAGCTTTTAACCTTGGGACTAAGTGTCCCAATTTATCCTGGAACTTCCTCGAAACCAATTCAACCACCCCGGAAAGTCACATAATTACAAATGAACATAACAGAGGAAATAAATGGGGGAACATGGCTACAATACACAAAACAATCGACTGGGTCGTTATAATAATAGAACCTTGGTTAACACGAGGTCATATTTACTCGTGAAGGTAAGTTTTGACAACTAGTTAGACTTATTAATTCCAACATTCGACTATGAATTATTTTGTGAGCCAAATGCGAGTTTTTCTAAGAAGATAGATTTAAGGATTATAAAAGTGAGAATCTCGGGTTAGACATCTGGAGGTATCTAGACCATGATCTGTACGGTGTTGAATGAGTAAAAGAATGAGACTCACACACAAATATAAGGTGAGAATACCATAACACATATTTCATACCACATGTACTAGAGACCATGGGATAATGGAAGAATGGATACATACTTCTTCATTGTGTGAGATCCTAGAAAAGTTATATTAACTTTTTTCTTAATACCCTTAAACCTTTTATTGTGTCTTGAAGTTCCAATCGGTGTTACTACTTTAGCATGTCACTAATAGTCAAGAGTAATTCAGTAATGTAAAGCATATCTAGAAAAATATTTATTTTGAAATGGATAGATTCGAGTAGAAATGGAAGACAAATAAAATTAACAACTTAACTTGTATTCATAGGTCGACCATTACACTTACCGTGGGGGTATCAAGTGTAATTGTGGATACAAAGTTAAAAATGAACTCGAGGTGACTCTTGAGGATTAGGGAACAAATAACTAGCTGATGGAGTAACGAATAATGACTAGGGTATTGCGAGTAATAACATCCTCATGGTAGTAGTGAATCCTTTACGTATGTGATTGAATTTCTATATAGAGCTTTAGTATAACCTTAATTGGTTTTGGAATGTTATAGCTCTTGTGTCACGACCCAAAATCATGTGACCGTCATACTATCCAACCCGGGTGACTAACCCATACTAGAATATCGATCTATATGTCTAATAGATGCATGCAGAAGACTTTTTAACATAATTATTTTAAATGATTAAAACCATACATATTGTTTAAATACATCAATTTCAATAATTTCAAACACATATGGATAACAATGTCTCTTTCATTTCATGTTATGTGAATAACCATCAATTACAACCCTAAAGAATACTAATAGTCTATGGAATCTCTAAGAAATGAGAATAAAATAAAGACTTTGAATAACCCCAACCAAAGAAAGTAAGATCAACATGACAACTACCATAAAATAGAAGTGGTGCCTCACCATACACCTCAAAAAGAGAGTCATCCTAGCCTCATTCGATCATCATGTACCATAACTAATCCTGAAATATGTAAAATAAGCGGGACCCTGAAGAGTGATGGCAGGCTAGAAACCCGTATATTATCATAGTTTTCACTCTAATCACTACATGTTACTTGTGGTTGAGCTTAAATAATGGTGATTTGAGCTTATTACGTATTTTATACCTTGCAGGAAATGATTCCAAGCTATTAAGATAATTTGGAGCTAATTTGAACAAGTTGGAGCTTTGAAGTCTGAGTAAAAGCCCAAAACATTAAGCAGAGATCACGTTCGGGGCACGAAAACTAAGTCTGAATATCAAAAAGTGAGAAAACAAAATTACTCTGAGAAAAATGCACTACTGCTCCGCGCCATGCTTAGAGAGGCACTAGTGAAAAATTCCTACAAAGTGGAAGAAATAAGCCTCTGAACATTCCCACTAATGCGGCGCATGGTGCGCCGCTCAGTGCGCCTTGGTAGTTTTAGCCCAACTTTTCCCACTTAGGCTTGAAAAGGATAGTTTTGTCCGGGCCCATTCCTACATGGTATAATGTCTCGACCCAAAATCTCACACGTCGTGATGGCGGCTATATCAATACTAGGCAAGCCGACAATCTCAATAAACCACCACATCTTTTAAGTTTGAAAATATAATATTTAAACACAATCCACAAATCTCGCAAATACCGATACAAACATTCCCAAAACCTGGTGTCACTGAGTACATGAGCATCTAATATGAATACAAGTTTGGAAAATATGATCCATAACAGTCTGAGACAAAATACAGTAAATAAGGAGATAAGGAAGGAGAGACAAGGTCTGCGAAACACGACAACTATCTCTGAATCTCCGAAAAATCAAATGTGCGAGAGAATTAGCACCCGCTATGTCTGAAAATACCTAGATCTGCACACGAAGTGAAGGGTGTAGTATGAGTACAACCAACTCAACAAGTAACAATAATAACTAAGGAACTGAAGATAGTGACGAGCTACACATTTATAGTTCACTTTCAGTAATTTCAGCAAGGAATAGACATGCTTTCAAATCCAACAGTTTAAGTCAAATCAATTTTATACAGTTCAGGTTCATGAAATCCGGATATAAAAATCTTTCAGAGAATTTCACAACAATGACAATAGCAACTAAGTGCAACAACAAATGAAAAACAAGTACAACCTCTCAGGGCAACAATCACTCAACTCATCACAACAACTCAACCATTTGGCGCTCAGCCCTCAACACTCACACTCAATGGGTACCCGCACTCACTGGGGATGTTCAGACTTCGGAGTGGCTCCTACAACCCAAGCGCTATAATCCGCACGTATATATATATATATATCTGGATTTGCATGGACAACTCATGTGCTATAGTGTATATATCTAGATCCACACGGACAACTCACGTGCTATAGTAAAATATCTAGATCTGTATGGACAACTCACGTGCTATAGTATAATATCTCACAATCAGGCCCTCGGCCTCGCTTACTCATAAATCTCTCCAGTTTCTCGGGCTCTCAACAATCATGAAATCAGCCCAATGATATGATGCATCAATAATGAACAATAGAGACTGGGATAAAATAATCAAGTAAACTGTGATTGAGTACAAAACAACAATTAAGCAGATAGTTCAACATGTACACGACCTCTGTGGGTCCCAACAGTACCAACATATAGCCTAAACATGATTTCTAACATGACTTACAGTCAAATTTCCACAACACATAGAGAGCACGTAGCTAACAACAAGTTATTCAACTTTACAGTTTCCGCGGGACGGACCAAGTCACAATCCCCTCGGTGCATGCCCACACGTCCGTCACCTAGCATGTGCATCACCTCCAAAATAATCACATGATACAAAATTCCGGGGTTTCATACCCTCAGGACCAGATTTATAATTATTACTTACCTCAGAGCGTGAAATTCTTTACTCTGCTAAGCCTTTGCCTCGCAAATCGGCCTCTGAATACCTCAAATCTAGTCACAATTAATTCATTTCAGTAAATGAAATTTATTGGAATTAATTCCATAAGAAAATTCTATTTTTTTTCCATAAAATCTGAAATTAAATCCCAAATTCGCCTGTGGGGCCCACGTCTCGGAATCTGACGAAACTTATAAAATATGACAACCCATCCTATTACAAGTTCAAACATACTAATTCACTCAAATCCGACTCCGAATCGGTATTCAAAACTCGAAAAGTTCTTTTTGTGACATTAAAGAAATTTCCTTCTATTTATCTGGAAGATTAGATAATCTTACACTAAAAATGCAGATTAATTCATGAAATATAACCACAAGGGAGTCAAGAACACTTACCCCAAGTTGTGTGGAAAAATTCCTCTCCAAAAGCGCCCAAACCAAGCTCCAAAATCCGAAAATGGTGAAAAATCACGAACCCTCAAACTTAAAGGGTTATGTCTAGTCAATCCGCACCTGCGGACAAGAGGCCGCACCTGCGACTCCCACTTCTGCGAAGAAATGGGCGCATTTGCGAGCCAGGCCACTTCTGCGGAGAGCCAAGTGTGGATGCGACTCCACATCTGCAGATAGAAATTCCGCACCTGCGCTGCCCGACTTCCTCACCATTTTCTGCTTCTGCGCCATCCCTTCACAGATGCGGCCTCGCAGATGCGGGAAAATTCTTCGCATTTGCAAGCACTGCCCAGTTCCACTCTTGGCCGCTTCTGCGACTGGTTGCGCACACATGCGGCTTCGCACCTGTGATCAAAAGTTTCGCAGGTGCGATCACACCAGTAGGCAACGGTCCCAGCATTTCCTTAAGTCTGAATTTGATCCGTTAACTATCCGAAACTCACCCGAGGCCCTCGGGACCTCAACCAAATATACCAACAAGTCCCATAACATAATACGGACTTACTCCAGGCCTCAAATCACACCTAACAACATTGAAACGACGAATCACACCTCAATTAAAATTAATAAACTTTGAACTTTCAAATTCTATATCTTGTGCCGAAACACATTCAAATCAATCCGGAATAACTTCAAATTGTGCACACAAGTCATAAATGACATAACAGAGGTATTCAAATTTTTAGAATCGGATTCCGACCCCGATATCAAAAAGTCACCCCAGTCAAACTTCCCAAATATTCAACTTTCGACATTTCAAGCCAAATTCCACTACGGACCTCCAAATAATTTTCCGAACACGCTCCTAAGTCCAAAATTACCATACAGAGCTATTGGAATCATCAGACTTCAAATCCGAGGTTGTTTATACATAAATCCACACCCGGTCAACTTTTCTAACTTAGAATTTTTCAATTATGAGGCTAAGTGTCTCATTTCATTCTGAATTTCTTCCGGACCCATACCAACTAACCCGGTAAGTCATAAAATAACTGTGAAGTATAAATTGAGCAGTAAATGGAAAAACAGGGCTGTAATACTCAAAACAACTGGTCGGGTCGTTACATATAAATACATCAAAAATACAAATTTTAGAGGACTTTTGACCTACGGAAGACTGGAAGAGTATTGAAGACTCAAAGCACAAGGATTCGTCATTCTTTCCTCAACTCAACACCCAAGTTTGGATTGAATTCATATTTTCTTATTATTCAAATTTGTTTGTGATTAATTTCTCCATGAATATAGAGTAGTTTACCTTAGGGTTTGATGGATATGGTGTTTTGATTGATATTTGTGGATTTTAACTCTAGTTTTTTGCTTGAATTCGTTTATGCAGCTTTGAATTGATTGCAACTTTATTCACAAGTATTTAATCGAAAGAGGAATATTGTGGTGATTATCTTGCATTATTTTGTTTGGTTTAATTCAGTGATTTTCTTAAGTAATCGAAAGAATTTGTTGAATTGTTGATTAAATCAAGTTAGGAGAATATGTGAGAGACGTTTTCCTGAAGACCATTCTATTAATGCGTGCTTGCATATTTTCACAGTGCTTATATTAGTTTACCTCATAGAGTTAAGATTTAATCGAGAGAGGAGTCTTGATTATACGTTTGAACTAATCATCAAGAGAATTCGTGAGAATCATTAGAACATTAGAGTGAATTGAACTAGAGTTTGATCCTAAATAGCTATCTTGCACCTATTCTGTCAAGACCCTTATTTCTCCCATTGATATTTTATTGTTGCTCAACTCTTGTTTTCCAGTGATCAATTATTAATTGTTTTAGTTTCATAGTGTGTTAATCATCCCGGATAGCGTTAGGCTAGAAATTACTTGAACATTATTTAAATCCAATATTTGTGGAGATGATAATCATAACTATACTATCTTTGTCTAGCGAGCATTAATTTCGTGTTGTGTTTGCACTCGTCAAAGAGGGGCCCTTGAGGGTTGAGTACACCACGATAATACTCAATAAGTGTCATTGAATCTCTCTAACTCAAGTTCATGGGACAAGATTTTACAAAAATAATGCAACCAACATTTGATATAAAACGATATCAATTATATCAATTGATGCTCTTTAATTTTAAATGAAAAGACACAATCATGATACAAACTTTTAAAATATTTATATAAATCCATGATTTTTATAAGAATCATGGAAAACCATTTCAATTTCATTAAGTCATTGAAATCACTTTCGGCTCTTTAGGCCTAAATATAACAAAATTATCTTTTACCTTTTCACCGGGAATAGTATACCGGTATCGACATAATAAACAACCACTAGGTGATCAACCTAGCAACAAGTACTTGACCCTACTAGTCTGGGCGGCTTGCAGTAGTGCCCTACGAGTCAATTTAACGTAATTACTTTAAGTAATGATCATTTGTCATCACAATGGGGTACTTTATCCCACAAACCTTGGCTTAGCCTTGGAATGTATCTCTACATCGGCACGTATAGTTCCATGGCAACGAACTCAACATTCGAACCAATCTCGCCAATCTCCACTAGTAAGACTCAAATATTTGATATTTTAAAAATAGATTCATAGCATATTAGCTTCAATGGATTTATTTTTTTTAATCATATTATAGCTCATGAACAAACTAAACCATTCGAATAAAAATAATAGAACACATGATCTTTTTCATTTTAATTCTTATAGAAATTTAACATCCATCTTTCAAAGATACAATGAGTGCTAATCCATTAATCAAGTTTTAAGGGAAATACTTTTTATAAAAATACATCTTTAGCACTCAAATATTTTATATTCTTTTCAATACATAAGTTTAAATAAAAATTATAATATTTGCCTCAAGCATCATTTGGTATCAAGTATTTAAAAACAAGAATTTTCAATTATAAAGCAACAAAATCTTCTTTATGCAACGTAACTCAAAATACATAGTGACATCATTTCCCACTTGTCTCCACAAGTACAAATGCATATTTACAAACAAACTCATGTAATAACTCAAATATGACTTTAGAGAAAACCCCTCAAGAAAAGTAAGTTTTAATCAACTTACCTGAAGTCCAAGCTCCAAAATAATAGTACGACGTTCCAATTCATTTAGAACTCTCAAATATCGCAAACAAGCCAATATCTACATTAGACATCCCCATACATCAAAACTTATCCAAATATATATGTCTATATCCATTTAGGGTTCACAAGTTGACCGTAAGTCTTCAACAAGCTCAATTCACCAATAAAAAATCTTTTTTATCCTTAATTGATTTCACCATTGGCCTTTAAGACCTAATATATGTTATACGACTCAATACTTAATCATGATTAAGCTATTTAAGCACTAGAATCACCAAACATCTTAATAAGATTCAAAAATATACTAGAATCACCAAACCCATTCAAGAACCCTAACTCACAATACCCATTTTAAGGACCAACATAATTCTTTAACTAAATGGTACTTACTACTTCACCATACATCCCAAATACTTAATCCATAGTTGTATTTAAGTGTAGGGTAGACAATTTACCTCTTGTATCTCAAACCCTAACTTGAACTATTTTGAATGACTCTTGAAGATCGGAGGAATCCCTATGAATTTTAATCCATGTAGATGTTAATAATATAATTAACCATTGTTAATCCATCATAAAAATGTCATAAAACTCATCTTTGAAGTGTATTTGGGTTGAGGATACTCCACCTTCTCTCTAGAATCCAAAACTTAGCCAAAAATATTACTATCTTTTTTTCTCTCCACGAACCCCTTAATTTTATAGAAAAATAGGCTGCATAGCCTACGTTGATTGGCTACTCAGGCTGCATAGCCTACGCAAGCTCGTGTAGCGTACGCAGCTTAAGACTTCCCTTCATTTCCATTCTGTTTTTGCCTACGCAGTCTGCGTAGGCTACACAAGTATACTGTAATCCCTTCCTCCCTCTTAGCTCAACCATTCCAAGCTATTCCTTTATCCATGCAACTTGGGGACCTTCAACCCTCATGACATTTATGCCTAAGTATTATAATTTTTTCGTTACCCTCGTGTGGGTCCACACATACTTTGAGGTCTCGTTAATTATTCTTTTAAGTTTGAATTATGCTTTAATCTTATTTGGATTTTTTTGAGGCTTTATAATCTCCCCCACTTAGAAATTTTCGTCCTCAAATGTCAAGCCGATGCCATAAGCATGTTCAAATATCCAATCATAACCATTCTAGACCTTTGTACCAAATGGCTTCTTATTAGTCATCCTTTTTGACTAACTCTCAATTCTCAAAAATTTGATAGAGTCTTCTTATGGATCATCCTAAAATTTCCACATGTAAGTCAACCACATGAATACGATATACATAAATCACATCGGCCCCACACTGTTCACATGAACAAAATGCACCTCTATGTACCAATTAACAAAGTTTAATACACTTTACCAAACACAACTGATTATAATGCAAGTCTCAGAAGGAAATATAAGGCACATTACTACAATATTTAAGCCTAAGCTCCATTTTCTAGAAATAAATAGGGATATCATTTCTTCATGTCATATTAGGCTTCCCAGGTTACTTCTTCAATATCTTGACTCCGCTATAAGACCTTAATCGATTCTATCTCTTTTGTCCTCAACTCCAGACTTGTCTATCAAGTAGCAATAGTAATATCCTCATATATTAGTAACTCATTTATCTCAATGGTTCGCGGCAAAATGACATGTGCGAGATCTCTTAGACACTCCCACCATTACAATAATAAGGTATATACCCGATACTGGTCTAGCCACCATAGGTAATAAGTGAATTAACTACATCAATAATGTGTCGAATCTCAAATCATAAGCAAGTTTAATAATTTACTCACTCGCTTCACAGAATAAGCGTGATGCACATAAAACTAAAAGAAAATTCTAAGAAATAAACATACTTGTAGTCATGTACAAGTGAGGGTATCTGATTTTCACATTCCCCATGAGCCTTCCAAGTGGCCTTCTCGACATCATAATTATGCCATAATACTTTTATGAACATATGGTTACAATTCTCAATCCACAAACTTGCTTCACAAGAGTCTCAACCGATTCTTCCTCGTAAATGAAACTATCATTCTCAATACATGAACACTGTGTTTCCTCCAAGGTTATTACCTCATTCACCACATGAATCACATGTACCTCGTCGTTCATAAATTCTCATATTTAGGCAATTATAAGATCAAATCTACTAAGGGTAATTTCGATAATAATGCAAACTCATATGTGACCCCCACTCATTCTAGAAACTTCATACAGCTTCTAAGAAGTGTGCTTTACCATATGAGCCTCATTACACTCTTCATTGGCGATTTTCGTTTAATAACACCACGTCATATTTCCTAACTGTAACGACCCGACCAGTCGTTTTGAGAGTTATAGCCCCATTTCTCCCATTTACTGCTCATTTCATACTCTATAACTATTATGTGAGTTGCTGGGGGTAGTCGGTTCGGGTCCGGTAGGGTTTTGGAAGGAAATGAGATGCTTAGTCTCATAGTTGACAACTTAAGTTGAAATGGTTAAGGTGATTTTGGTCTAAGGAGCATGTCCGGATTGTGAATTGGAGGTCCGTAGTGGAATTAGGGTTGAAATGGCAAAAGTTAGATTTTTGGAAAGTTGGACCGGGAGTGGACATTTTGATATCAGTATTGGATTTCGATTCCGAAAGTTGGAGTAGGTTCGTAATGTCATTTGTGACTTGTGTGCAAAATCTGGGGTCAATCAGACGTGATTTGATAGGTTTCGACGTTGTTTGTAGAAGTTGGAATTTCTTAGTTTCAATAGGCTTGAATTGGGGTGCGATTCATACTTTTGATGTTGTTTGAGGTTATTTGAGCATTCGACTAAGTTCGTATGAGGTTTTAGAACTTGTTGGTACGCTTGGTTGAGGTCCAGGGGGCCTCGGGTTGATTCCGGATGGTTAACGGATCAAAAGTTGAAGTTGAGATATTGCTGGAGTTGGACCTCTGCCGGTGTAACCGCACCTACGGATCTTTGATCACAGGTGTGAACTCGCAGGTGCGCGCTGACTTGCGCAGGTGCGAGTTTGGAGGGGAGTGTGCAGGTGGTCGCAGGTGCAAGGAGTTTTCCGCATATGCGTGGCTGCAGGTGCGGTGAGAGGCACGCAGAAGCGGAAGGCACGCATGTGCGATAGGGAATTTCGCACCTGTGTGACCGCAGATGCGGCAGGGGGACCGTAGAGGTGGAAGTGGGCAGACGAGCTTGGTCCGAATAAGCGGATTAGATGCTCGCAGAAGCGAGACCGCATAAGCGGAGTGAGGGACCGTAGGAGTGGAATGAGCCGCAGATGCATGTGTGATGTCGCTTATGCGATGCTGCAGATGCGGTTAAGTGTCCGTAGAAGAGGAAAGCCTGGGCATATTAGTAAAATAAGGGTTCGTGATTTTGGTTTCATTTCAAACATTCCAAGCACGGTTTTGGGAGATTCTTGAGAGGGCTTTCGAGGGGATTCTTGAGGTAAGTACCCTGTGCTAGTTTTTGATCAATAATCTTGCTTTCCCATGAATTGTTTGTCACGACCCAAACCGATAGGCCGCGACGGGCACCCGGTACCTTACTCAACTGAGTACCAACATAACGTATCTTTTCGTATCATAGTATTATAGGTAAATGAGACAAAAAGGTTGCCGTGAGATAATTAGAATAAAACATAAGGAAATACTCGTCATAGGATGATCCAACATGATGTACCGACTTATACATATGACATACGGGCCTATAAGGCAAGTACGATCCTTTATATACTAAAAACATAGGCCGACAAGGCCATACAAGTATCTATATACATGACATATGTCTACAAGCCGCTAAGAGTAGATAAATACTGTAAAGGTCGGGACAAGGGCCTGCCATACCAATCAATATATGCCCAACTCATACTGATCAAATAAGCAACTTCAGAGCAAATGGAGCATACAAATACCTTCCGCTGAGCTGATAGCCTACTTGGGGACTCTCAACCTATCTATCGGGACCTGTGGGTATGAAACGAAGCGTCCCCAGGCAAAAAGGACATCAGTACAAATAATGTACCGAGTATGTAAGGAATGAAAATCAGTAAATAAAAGACATGAGAGAAACATGGAGTAAAAGACTCAACATGTAAGTCTGCATAGCTCTGTGAATCGTTTCTTATTAATAGTATCATGTATATGCGTATAAATGTTATACCATGTATAGGTATATGCGTACATAACATCATCAAGCCCCTAAGGGCATCCCATCATATCATCTCGGCCACTGTGGGCAAATCATCAACGTATACCAGTTGATCAGGTGGTGGTGCGTATATAATACCGTAACCTTTTTCCATATCCCATATACATATAATATATGCGTATATAATGCCATCTGGGCATGGGTCAACGTACATGTATGAATGAATGAAATGCATAGGAAATACGTTAATAAGATTTCTCGGAATGTCATAAGATCAATATGCCTTTCGGATAAACTTTATCAAATACGTATTTTTCTGAGGCCCATGAACAGGAGATATAATAATAATTCATATAGGGAATCAAGAAAATAGGCCCCCCTAGTACTTCTATGAATAGAGTCATTTATGAAAGCTGTGCGTTTGCTCTTTTCGTTTGTATCGTATGAATCATGCCAAAAAGAAAGAAGGGATAGCCTTAACATATCTGAACCAATTCTCTTGACAGTCCCTCTAACATATGTTAATTGCGACAACACACGTAACGGCGGATCGAAGTAGGGGAAATCCGTGTGATATTCTTGAGAAATATTGTACCGTACACCTTTAGAATCGCAATTTCACTCTGCTATAATATTAAGCAGTTTCATATGAATTCATTTTTGGAGAATTCATCCGTTGCTTAGCAAAACATAACATCCCACTTAATGATTTAGGAGATCTCTTATAGCTTGTGTGTTGTGGTCCCCACTTGATAAGGATGACTTTTGCCCAAAATCCCCTAAAATGCCACCTAATATCCAAACCAAAGAGTCACTTATCACCTAATTGACTTGCTGCCAGGTTGGGGGCCCTTTAGGCTTATCCACAATTTTTCCAATAGATTTATTAACTCATTAATCTCCCACTAATCAACAATTAATCAATTATCCACATAATTAAGAGTTATCCCAAATTACTTAAAATACTACTCACTTTTAACATACCTCATACACCTTACTATCATAGTCATGTGGTACCGTGTATGGCACTAGTCCATAAATACCGGGTATTATAGCTCGGATCGTATTTTATCCCAAATTGACAACCTTTGACGAAACTCATTTTCTTTCACTCGTTTACCCTTTGACCTTCACGGCTTTACTTATTGCCTGTTATAAATAGCATAAATGCTTATAACGTCAAAAATAATCTCATTCCCGAGATCTACAATGATTAACTTATGACGAAACTTTAACGTGCGAGAATGCGAGATGTAACATCTCATTTCCGATCTTTCATCAATTTACTTATGGCGTTCTTTCACGTACGAAAACATGGGGTGTAACATCATTCCCCGCTTTGAAACATTCGTCCTCGAATGTTGGCTGTGGCACTCATCTGTCTTATAACCGGATAGCTCTTACGAATGGTTTTAATACTGCCCTTTCCATCTAGGCAACTGTTCCGTGAAAAAATCCAAAGTCCAGGGCATTCCCACCTTTAGGCCTCTTTCTCACACCACGGCAGTCGAAATTCTTCCAATCTCGTAACTTTGCTACCTTCTATAATGCAGTCTGCACAACTTTGTCCTTGTATGTGCGCCTATGCGACTCATCTCTCATTTTTCATCTAGCTTTTAGCTAATCTCTAGGCCTCACTTTGTGAACGTATATAGAATTATGACAAGTTGTACCTTTGGGCGTCTATGGCTTTACTACATCTAAGTAGGTCATATTATACCATAACTCTTATATCGGTTTACTGTTACTAAGGTTTGCTACCAAACTCCAGGTTACTTTCGTTGCTTATCCTATATGTATAAATCTAAGTCCTTTAATCCCTTATTCTACTACCAGGGCAGTATTCAATCTCTTCTAAATGCTATTAGTCTTAGACTTCTTTGAGTTCATTCAGGCTATACTGAGCTTTTTATAACTTAGAGAAACCAATAGCCCTCTTGTTTTCATGGGCTTAATCCCGAGGAATTATTCATTCTCGTCACATTCTCACTTGCCTTTCCTTATCCTTACTCATGTCTTCCTAAAACCTTGTCGCTTTACCATACATTAGCTTGCGGCCTACACATATCTATTTATACTACTCGCAACATTCCTTCAACTTGCTTGCACCATAGATTTCCTTGTGTTATTCTGTCACGACCCAAAATCCAACTAGTCGTGATGACACCTAACCCAACCCGTTAGGTAAGCCAACTATTCACTATCCACTTCTAATGTAATTTAACCAGACAATTATTAAAGAAAATATATGAAACCATTACATCTCCCCAAGAACTAGTAATACAAATCATGAGCTTCTAAGAATAGAGTATACAAAGCAGAAATGAAATAAATACATAGTATGTTTGAATAATACATAAACAGAGCTTTTATAAATCTAAGGCTACCCTAAACAAGAGGCAACTACAACAGAAATGCAGGTACATCTTCAAGTCCCGCAACCATCGAGCACAACAACAACAACAGCCAATATTTGCACGCAATGTGCAGAAGTGTAGTATCAGTACAACCAACCCCATGTACTGAGTAAGTAACAAACCTAGCCGTAAGTTGAAAGTAGTGACGAGCTTCTACCAAGAGCGGTTCCAAAACCAATAGTCCACAACAGTTTATAACAACATAAAGCAAATAATTCCAGAAGCAACTCGGAGATAAAATGCTCAGTCAAATCATGATTTCAAAAATAGTAGTTCTTCCTTTCAAATACATCAGTGAAAACCCAAATCGTTTGCCGAAGTTGCCAAAAATATGAATAGTTTGAAAACAATAATTTCTCCCAAAAATCTTTTCAATAATAAATAAGATGTTTCATTTTCCTTCCGGATAACCCGTGTAAAACAAATGCATCACCATGCCTATCTGTAAAAATGTGTGAGAAATCATGAATGATGTGATGTTGTACAACATAAGAAAAAACAAAATACATCTCTATGCCTCTATGTCATGTGTGCATGCCAATGCGATGCAACTCGGTGATAAAATCATAAACAGCCCCTCGGGCAGAACATCACTCATATAAAACCCCTCGGGAAAACCTTACAGTCACTCATGCCTCTCTGGCATACCTCACAGTCACTCATGCCACTCGGGCATACCTCACAATCACTCATGCCTCCCAGTCACTCAGCACTCAGTAGATACCTGCGCTCACTGGGGGTGTGTACAGACTCCGGAGGGGCTCCTTCAGCCCAAGCGCTATAATCTGCACGGACAACTCATGTGCTATAATAATAAAGTATATAAAGCATGATGCAGGCGGGATGCCCTGATCCACACTAATCCTCACAATCAGGCCCTCTGCCTCATTCAGTCATCAATCTCTCCAGTCTCTCGGGCTCACAATGTCATGCAAATAGCCCAAAAATGATGATATGATGTATCAATAAATAACAACAGAGATTGAGATATGATATGCAATGAAATGAATATGACTGAGTATGAATTTTCAGTTTAAGCAAATAATTCACAGCAATATGACCTCTGTGGGTCTCAATAATACTGGCACATAGCCTCAACATGATTTTTAATATACTTTTCAGCTCAATTTCTTTAACTCATAAAACCACATGGAAAATGCCAAGATCATTTAACTATAAAATTCCACATAAACAATTATATCACAATTTCTATAGTGCACGCCCTACACGCCCATCACCTAGCATGTGTGTCACCTCCCAACAATTCACATAATATATATATTCAGGGTTCATACCCTCAACTCCAAGATTAGAAGAGTTACTTTCCTCGAACAAGCTAAACAATGCTCCAGAAATCCCATTATACACGTATCAACTTCTAAACAGCTCGAATCTAGTCACAATTAATTTGATTCAGCTCACAAAAATTTATAGGAATTAATTCCATATCAAAATGCTAATATTTTCCACAAAATCCGAAATTACGCCCTAAAAATCACCGTGGGGCCCACGTCTCGAAATCTGATGAAACTAAGAAAATACGACAACCCATCCAATTACAAGTTCAACCATACTAATTTCACTCAAATCCGACTCCAAATCGGTATTCAAATTTATAAAATTCGTTTTGTGACATTATAGAAATTTCCTTCTATTTCTCTTGAAGATTCAATAATCTTACACCAAAAATGAAGATTAATTCATGAAATATAATCACAAGGGAGTCAAGAACACTTACCCCAAGATGTGTGAAACATTCCTCTCCAAAATCGCCCAAATCGTGCTCCAAAATCCGAAAATGGGTGAAAATGTCGAACCCTCGAACTTAAAGTATTCTGCCCAATAGATCCGCACCTGCGGACAAGATTTGCGCACCTGCGCCTCCGCTTGTGCGAGCAAAATGTCGCATTTACGGACTTCACTCGCCTGTCTAGTTTCCACTTCTGCACGCTTCCGTCCGCATCTGCGCTCATGCAGGTGCAAAATTTTCCCTCGCACCTGCGACCAATGCCTCACAGCCCTCTGCCCGCATCGGCGCTCCTTCTCGCGCAGGTGCGATTCCGCACCTGCGAAGCTCCTTCCACACCTGCGCACCTCGCTTCAATGTATCCCTACTCGCATTTGTGAACTCGCACCTGTGACTACTTTTTCGCAGGTGCGATTATACCAGAAGGCTTCAGTTCCGGCAGTCTTCCAAATTCAAAAAATAATCCGTTAACCATCCGAAATGCACCCGAGCCCCTCGGAACCCTGTCCGAACCTACCAACAAGTCTCATAACATAACAAGGACCTATTCGAGGCCTTAAATCACACCTAACAACATCAAAATGACAAATTACACCTCTATTCAACATCAACAAACTTGAACTTTCAAATTCTACATCTTGTGCCGAAACACATCAAATCAATCCGTAATGACTTCAAATTTTGCACACAAGTCACATTTCGTATTACGGACCTATTCAAATTTTCAGAATCGGATTTTGACCCCGATATCAAAAAGTCAGCCCCCAGTCAAACTTCCCAAAAATTCATCTTTCGGCATTTCAAGCCTAATTCCACTACGGACAACCAAATAATTTTTTCGGACACGCTCCTAAGTCCAAAAATCACCATACGGAGCTATTGGAATCATCAGAATTAAATTTCGAGGTCTTTTACACATAAGTCGACATCCGATCACTATTTTAACTTAAGCTTTAAACCTTGGAACTAAGTGTTCCAATTCTTTCCAAAACCTCACCGGACCCGAACCAATTGCCCCGGCAAGTCACACAATGACTGTAAAGCCTAATTTGAGCAGTAAATGGGGAAACATGGTTGTAATACTAAAAATAACCGACCGGGTAGTTACATATTCTTGAACATCAAGCGAGACATCGCATCATCTCTAACTCTTCTTTACTATCTTAATTAGACCTCTCAATACCTACAAACCACAGGCTGGAAGATATGCCACTAATGACACCGCTACCATTTCTGGATACTGAATCCCAGTGCTTCTAGCCCTCTATCAGAAGTATAGATTATTCACAGCCTTCTGCACCTGAGTATCTCGTACGTTGTTGACCTTTACCTTACTTACCTTAAAATCTCGCATCACATCTTCTATCTCTTTCATGACCTCCCTTCCATATAGGTATAATTCACATCCACAACTTGAAGATCTATTATAATACTTGCACTTCTGGTGCATACACAATCCGACGAGCTTCATACTGACTTCTTACGAGGCTGGTACTCTTCTAACTGGCTTTCTCGTAGAGCCGTTATAGAATATGGTTGTTGTACTATCTCTCATGTACCTATGATATTAAGAGTGATTCTTCAATGTTATCAATCATGATTTCTATAATTTTCTGGGTCCAATAATCAGACTCCTAGTTTACTTAGTTGATGTAACTCTTTAGTTTCCTCTTCCTTCTGATCTACCTTTATGTAGGCTTAAGCTATCTCCCGATCTATGGCTCATGATATTAGTTATTACTTTCACCTTTCATGGATGCTATGGAATATCCATGATACAATCTTCTAACAATTCAATCCTTTATCTATGACCTGGACTCAATTCTTTCTTTTAACTTATACCGGAGTCTTCTACGGCTGTATGATTATCAACATATATGTTGCATGGATAATACTCTGAAATCTTAAGTGCGTTCATAACATAACTAACTCTGGATCATTGATCGAATAATTCCTTTCGTTCCTTCTTAGCTTTCTTTATACATAAGCTATTACTTTTCCTGGTCTTACTGCCCCTTGTTGCGTGCATACTTAGATTATCTTAGTTCCCACGTATGCCAGAATTTTTGTGCAACTCATACGATCTCGAATATTACTTTTGATTTTACTTCCCGTTCATTAGCACCACTTTCTTATGAAGTGCATACAATATTGTAGTGAGACCGCTATTACAAGACCATTTCTCCTTCAAGTTACTATGCTCAGATTGAAGCCTTCTTCCTTATTTCCTTAGCTAATCTTTTGTTGTAGTATTTAGGGAGGACCCTCTGGCTCTTGTAAAGCTGCGAGCTTATTACATTGTATACTCGACAGAATTTGATGTCCTTCCTCGCCTATAATTATCCGTAGTTACTTACCTCTATGCCCTTGTGCTTGTAGGGTTGTTTCTGAACTGATATTTTGACTGTCTTCCCATTGACACTCTCTTTTATTTTCGTAACACTCATATGATACCTTTAACTACCCTAACTCCTATCTGAATATTTATCAAGGATCATAATGTCATATCTGCGAGACTGAATTCCCATGTTGGGGTTCACTATGTTTATCTTGCACGATCTGTTGATTTGTCTATATCCTCTTGTCTAGCCATAACTAGGCTCTTCCTGAATCAACTGCTAACTATTCGTTGGCCCATTCTCATATCAATATTCCGCGTAATCTTTCTTGGGTTTTTTCTTTTATCTTAACTTACGTCTCGCACTGGCTCCTTATCTATCAATAACATCTCGGGCCGAAACCCTTACTTCCTCTTTGACGTCGTGTTTGCATAATGTTCTAGAATCATAGCATATCTGTAGGATTTGAATAAGTAAAATCTCATCCCTTTCTCATTTTTATCGCATTCTTCCTTTACCATTCCGTAGTTAGTAAAACCACTTAATTCTGACTTAATTCCACATCACTCCATATTTTCCCCCTTTAGGGGAGTACTAAGATTTAGTGCTACGATGATCTACCTATTGATGTTTTACCTCTTCATCTTTGGCATCTTTTCATATCACCGATGATCCTTACTTACCTTGCGGTAATCCTTCTGTACCAAGGATAAAAAAAATTCCTTACTCACAAGGGTGATACTTAGTGTAACTGGCACACATAGCCTCTTAAGCTTAACGTTGCTCACATTGCTTGCTTTAGGGAAGCGTCTTCCTGAATGACCTTTAAAGGTTATTCTTCTGTCGTCCATTCTATTATCGCCGAAACACAATATGAAATTCTCATGATGTCGACTATTATCAAATCACTCAGTCCCTAATTCATATTTACTTTACCTTGTTCACCAGCCCATACTGATTTGTATTACTATGAGGTCTAACTTTTCCTTCTGGTAATCACGTTAGAGTCACGAACTTATTTCTCGAAATGAGGATATGACTTTGTGGCCTATACTCTTTTGTTGTCTCAAGGCCTGTCACCTCTCATATTTTCCTTCCTTTGACTATAGACTCTGTCATACTATCATTTTTTTGATCTACCGTTGTCATCTATGTATCACATCTTATTCATAATGCTTCATTAACTCTCTTCTTATTTCGCTGCTAACATTTCTGTCTATCACTTTATTCTGAATACTTCAACAAGTCATTCTTTTGCTTTTAGCTCCCCTTGCTCCATCCACTGGCTCTTCGAGGTTGCCTAATATTCTCTCTCTACTAGGACAAGAGCCACACTAAGATAATATGTATCGCTTCCAGGCTTCCAGTGCCTATCTTTCTAGTACTCATATCTAGCTATACTATTGTAGAGTGCACCATCTGGGTGTCTTACAAGGAGATCTATTAGCACATTTGCAATATCATTCAGAAATGTCAACTAATGCTAACAATCCATCCACAATTTTGGGTTACTCTAACCCCAGCTTGATCCTGATATCCCATCCTTCTCTTAAACTATATCTGTCAGCTCCCATAGGCATAATTGAGATGGGTGTGGCTAATCGTATATATCTCCATTAATGTTGAAAGTAACTAGAAATGCTTATATTTATCTACTTGAATTGTAACTGTTAATCTTCATTAACTGGGTACCTCGTACCCTTCTTCACCTTGCTTCTTTTACTTGCTGAAACTTGTATCTACCTTCTAAATCTCTCATTTCTGTTCACCATATGGGTGGATAGATATTCTTTCCTTAAGTCTCCTTATCAAGAAGCTTACACTTCTTAGTACACACATGATCTGCTGAAGACTAGGGCTGCTTATCGGGCGGATTGGGCGGTTAATTACTCTTAACAGTTTGGTTTAACGGTTATCGGCTTTTAAATGTATTAATCCGCTAGCCACCCGATAAGATATCAGGCGGATTAGTATCGGTTTAGCTCTTATCGGGCGGTTATCGGGCTGCTTATCGGCCTAATTTAATCTATATTGTGTGCATTAATTGTGTGTTGACTGCCTAGCATACAAATTCAGAATAGGAAATTATACATTGAGTCCAGACATACATGTCTGTTAACGCCTACATAAAAATGATGTAGTGTGTCGTGTGTTGTAGAGCGAAAAAAGCAGAACACATTGTAGGCTACATTACATCCCAAAGCAGACTACATATGAGTCCAGACATACATGTCTGTTAATGCCTACCATTAAATCCCAAAGCAGACTACATTACATGAGTCCAGAATACATATTTCAAAATGATTAATCCATAAATGAGCAGACTACACATAAATGTTTGGCCTGCAGCTAACGCTAAACAGTGCTTGAATTTCTGCAGCTTCAAAGTTCAAACAACAACTTCAAATTTCTAACTTAAACTCTCAACCAAGCATATCACGCTATATCATTAACCATACAAACAACACCGAGCAAAAGGCAGTTATGTATAGAAATAGGGATGGATTATAAGCAGTAAACAATTTACAGGAAACACAGATATGCTCTTTCCCTAGAACATAATTCAAGACAGTACTATCGTCAATATTGTGGGATAAAAGTTGTGGCACAGCATTGTTGTTCTTCTACTAAACATAGACCACAAGCATTAGTTTAAGAAAACAAAAGCAGAGGTGAACCATAGACAGCAGCTTAACCAATCTTGTTGTAGGGTGGGAGAATAAGCTAAGCTAATAGCTGGAAGAAGTGGAAGGATTTTTGATATTTAATATATATATATATATATATATATATATATATATATATATATATATATATATATATATATATATATTCTTAACGGGTTAACGGATTATCCGTTAAGAAAATTGAATAATCCGCCCCCAAACCGATAAGCCGTTAATAAAAAATTTTTAATCCGTTCCCCGTCCGTTAAACCGTTAACCCGATACCAATAAGCCATTAAGCTTCGGTTTCGGTTCAGTTTTCGGTTTCGGTTCGGTTTTGAACACCCCTACTGAAGACTTCACATTTACTCATCATAAGCATCATGAAAAATTGAGTTCCTCTGACTCAACTCTTCCACATCCACATGCAATCTCTTACCAACTGTCTTTCTGGATGTAGGTATCATTGTATTATGAATAAAAAAGAGTTTAACAGTTTGAATTCTTACAACTTATATATACCACACGATCTAGAGTAAGAAGAAAGACTGACAGTCCTAAATGCCCTGTAGCCTCCTGCCTATAAGTGTGGTGCACAACACACCCATAAACAAGACTCTACTAGACACGGCTTGCAGACTCCCTAGGACATAACTGCTATGATACCACTTTTGTCACAACCCAAACTGATGGGCCGCGACGGGCACCCGGTAACTTACTCAACCGAGTACCAACGTAACATATCTTTTCGTATCATACTATTATAGGTAACTGAGACGTAAAGGCTATCGTGAGATAACTAGAATAAAACATGAGGAAATACTCATCATAGGATGATCCAACATGATGTACCGACTTATACATATGACATACGGGCCTATCAGGCATGCACAATCCTTTATATACTCAAAACATAGGCCGACAAGGCCATACAAGTATCCATATACATGACATATGTTTACAAGCCTCAAAGAGTATATAAATATCATAAAGGTTGGGACAGTACCCCACCATACCAATCAATACATGTCCAACTCATACTGATCAAATAAGCAACTCTGGAGCAAGTGGAGCGAACAAACATCTTCCGCTGAGCTGGTAGCCTAATTGGAGGACTCTCAACCTATCTATCGGGACCTGCAGGCATGAAACGTAGCATCCCCAGGCAAAAGGGACGTCAGTACAAATAATGTACCGAGTATGTAAGGAATGAAAATCAGTAAATAAAAGACATGAGAGAAACATGGAGTAAAAGACTCCACATTTAAGTCTGCATAGCTCTGTGAATCGTTTCATATTTATAGTGTCATGCATATGCATATAAATGTTATGCCATGCACAGGTATATGCGTACATAACATCATCAAGCCCCCGAGGGCATCCCATCATATCATCTCGGCCACTGTGGGCAAATCATCAACGTATACCAGTTGATCAGGTAGTGGTGCGTATATAACGCCGTAACCTTTTCCCATATCCCATATACATATAATATATGCGTATATTATGCCATCTAGTCATGGGTCAACATACATGTATGAATGAATGAAATGCATAAGAAATATGTTAATAAGATTTTTCGGAATGTCATAAGATCAATATGCCTTTCGGATAAACTTTATCAAATACATATTTTTTGAGATCCATGAACAAAAGATATAATAATAATTCACATATGGAATCAAGAACATAGGCACCCCTAGTACTTCTATGAATAAAGTCATTTATGAAAGCTGTGCGTTTGCTCTTTTCGTTTGTATCGTATGAATCATGCTAAAAAGAAAGAAGGGATAGCCTTAACATATCTGAACCAATTATCTTGACAATCTCTCTAACACACGTTAATTGCGACAACACACGTAACGGTGGATCGAAGTAGGGTAAAATCCGTATGATATTCTTGAGAAAGATTGTACCGTACTCCCTTAGAATCACAATTTCACGCTGCTATAATATTAAGCAGTTTCATATGAATTCATTTTTGGAGAATTCATACGTTGCTTAGTAAAACATAACATCCCACATAATGATTTAGGAGATCTCTTATAACTTGTGTGTTATGGGCCCCACTTGATAAGGATGACTTTTTCCCAAAAATCCCCTAAAATGCCACGTAATATCCAAACAAAAGAGTCACTTATCACCTAATTGACTTGCTGCCACGTTGGGGGCCCTTTAGGCTTATCCACAATTTTTCCAATAGATTTATTAACTCATTAATCTCTCACTAATCAACAATTAATCAATTATCCACATAATTAAGAGTTATCCCAAATTACTTAAAATATTACTCACTTTTAACATACCTCATACACCTTACTATCATAGTCACGTGGTACCCTGTATGGCACTAGTCCATAAATACCAGGTATTATAGCTCGGACCATATTTTATCACAATTTGACAACCTTCAACGAAACTCATTTTATTCCACTCGTTTACCCTCTCACCTTCACATCTTTACTTATCGCTTGTTATAAATAGCATAAATGCTTATAATCTCAAAAATAATCTCATTCCCGAGTCTACGACGATTAACTTACGACGAAACGTTAACGTGCGAGAATGCGGGATGTAACATCTCATTTCTGAGCTTTCATAAATTTACTTATGGCGTACTTTCACGTACGAAAATATGGGGTGTAGCATATTTTCACCAAGTTGGTGTGTATTTAAGGTGTAAATTAGGAGTTTGAGGTTAGGGATTTAGAGAGTTTGATTTGGGGATTTGGGTGACGATTTGGTGTCGGATTTTGATAAATTTAGTATGGTTGGAATCGTGGTTGAATGGTCTTTTGGGTTTTGTTACTTTTAATGGATTTTGAGACGTGGGCTCGGGGGCCGACTTTTGAGTCCATGTTTGACTTTTGATTAATTAGTTCGTATTTTTCTTTTGGAATTGATTCCTTTAGCCCGTATTGATTATGTCGAATTGTTTATGGCTAGATTTGAGGCATTCAGAGGCCGTTTCGCGAGGCAAGGGTGTGTTGGAGTAGAGATTTGCTCGGATTGATGTAAGTAACACTTCTAAACTTGGCTTTGAGGGTTTGAAACCCCGAGTTATGTGTTATACGATTGGTGTTAAGGTGACGCACATGCCAAGTGATGGGTGTGTGGGCATGCACCGTACAAACTGTGACCTGGTCATTTCCATGAAACTGTACAGTGGATTTATCTTGTTGATATCCGTATTTTCATCATGTGATAAAGTAATTGAGCTGTCAATCATGCTAGAAATTATGTTTAGGCTATTGCTGGTATTGTTGAGACCCATACTAGTCGTTTCTTTGCTGTTGACTTATTGATTACATTGATATTTCGTACTCAGTCATATTTATTCATTGCACATTATTTCTCAGTCTCTATTGTTATTTATTACTATGTCATATTATCAGTTTGGGCTTGTTTCACGACACTATGAGCCCGAGAAAGAGACATTGGAGAGATTAATGACTGAGTGAGGCCGATGTCCTGATTGAGAGTGACAATATGGGATCGAGTTGCACACCGCAATATGTTTATTGATTTATGTCTGGATCTAGCTTATTATAGAGCTTGGGCTGAAGGAGTCCCTCCAGAGTCTGTACACCCACCCCAGTGAGTGCAGTTGATTATTTTGAGGATGGATCTTCCCTGGATATGGATCTTGTCCGAATCATTTATATTCGGGGATGGATCTTCCCCTGGGCTAGATTGGCCTTATACAGTACTGAGTGACTGACTATTAGTCGATATATATATATATATATATATATATATATATATATATATATATATATATATATATATATATATATATATATATATATATATATATGGGATGGATCTTCCCTGGGCTGGATTGGCCATATACAGTACTGAGCGATTGAGTATTCTGAAAGTGTGAGTACACGAGACTTTCAGTTTGGTGCATTGCATAAAGCATGTGCATTGGCATGTAGATGTAGAGAGGTCATACTCCTCATATCATTCGGAATTTGATCTATTTTACTTGAATTGAGTTTAACTGTTGAACTTGGAAGCATGCCTACATTCCTGTACTGTTATTTCTATGTTGAATTGTACCTGTTGAGTTCATCACTACCTTTCAGTCCAAAGGTTAAATTTGTTACTTATTGAGTTGGTTGTACTCACGTTACACCGTGCACCTTGTGTGTAGATCCAGGTGCTTTCGGTCACGGTGGTTGCTGAGTTGTGGAGTTTGGATTTTCGGAGACTATCGAGGTAACTGCTTGGCGTTTCACAGATCTTGTCTCTCCTTCCCTATCTTTCCACATATTATATTTAGTTTCAGACTATCATAGATAGTATTTTCCAAACTTCTGATGTATAGATGCTCATGCACTATGTGACACCCCAATGGTTGGGAACTTCAGTGTTATGTTTTGGGTTTCTATCCCATTTATGAGAACTTTTATTGTTTAAACTGCTTTCATTCATTTTATGTTAAAAGTGTTGGAAATATTTTAAATGTTGGCTTGCCTAGTACCTCGATAGGCACCATCACGACAAGTTGGGATTTTGGGACGTGAGAAGTTGGTATCAGAGCCTAGGTTACATAGGTCTCACGAGTCATAATCAGGTTTAGTAGAGTCTTGCGGATCGGTACAGAGATGTATGTACTTATCTTTGAGATGCTGCTAAACCCTTAGGAAACTTCACATTCTTGTATTCTTGTCATGCGAATTTGTTGATTTCGGTCACTAAATTTATGTTGTTCTATTCTCTTACAGATGGTGAGGACACATGTTACCGGGCAGGACGGACAACCACCAGTACCACCAGCTAGGGCCGCGAGAGGCCGAGGTCGCAGTAGGGGCCGCGACAGGGGCCTAGGTGAAACTCGTACAACAGCTAGAGAAGCACCTACAGATCCACCAGTTGCTCCATCTTAGGAGCAGGTTCCAGTTGCGGTTGAGCCAGTGGGGCCAGCTCAGGCACCAGCTGTGCCCATTGTGATTTCAGGCCTTTAGGAGGCGTTAGCCCAGATATTAACTGTTTGCACTGGCCTTGCTCAGGTGATTTCGGCTCAGGCCGCAATAACTACTTCTCAGGCCGGGGGAGGTACTCATACCCTCGCCACGCGTACTCTAGAGCAGGTGATGCAGAGACTTCAGACAACGGGGGTACTACCAGCCCAACAGGGATGCCTCTGTATTATTTGACCCTAGTTCCACTTATTCGTATGTATCATCATATTTTGCTCATTACCTGGATATGCCCCGTGAATCCTTAGTTTCATCTGTTCATATATCTACACCGGTGGGCAACACCATTATTGTGGAGTGAGTATATCGGTCGTGTGTAGTGACTATTGGTGGATTGGAGACTAGAGTTGATCTCTTGCTACTTAGTATGGTTGATTTCGACGTGATCTTGGGTATGGATTGGTTGTCTCCATGTCATGCTGTTTTGGATTGTCATGCTAAGACCGTGATGCTAGCGATGACGGGGTTGCCAAGGATCGAGTGGAGAGGTTCTCTAGACTATGTTCCCAACAGAGTGATTTCATATTTGAAGGCCCAGCGGATGGTTGGGAAGGGTTGTTTATATTATTTTTCCTTTGTGAGGGATGTTAGTACTAATACTCCTTCTATTGATTCTGTTCTGGTAGTGCGAGATTTCCCAGATGTGTTTCCTGCAGATCTGCCAGGCATGCCGCCTGACAGGGATATTGACTTTGGTATTGACTTGGTGCCGGGCACTCAGCCCATTTCTATTCCACTATATCGTATGGTACCAACTGAGTTGAAGGAATTGAAGGAGTACCTTCAGGAACTTCTTGATAAGGGGTTTATTAGGCCTAATGTGTCGCCTTCGGATACATTAGTTCTGTTTGTGAAGAAGAAGGATGGTACTATGCGGATGTGCATTAATTACAGGCAGTTGAACAAAGTTACAATCAAGAACAAGTATCCTTTGCCGCGCATTGATGATCTATTTGCTAAGCTTCAGGGAGCGAGGTGTTCTCTAAGATTGACTTGAGGTCTGGGTATCACCGGTTGAAGATTAAGGACTCAGATATTCTAAATACGATATTCAGGACCCGTTATGGTCATTACGAGTTCCTTATGATGTCTTTTGGGCTGACCAATACCCTAGAAGCATTTATGCATACGATGAACAATGTATTTCAGCCTTATCTTGACTCGTTTGTCATAGTGTTCATTGATGACATCCTGGGGGTACTCTCGTAGCCAGGAGGAGCATGCCCAACATTTGAGGATTGTGTTGCAGCAGTTGAGGGAGGAGAAACTTTATGCAAAGTTCTCCAAATATGAGTTTTGTCTTAGTTCAGTGGTGTTCTTGGGGAACGTGGTGTCAATTGAGGGGATTCAGGTGGATCCGAAAAAGATAGAGGCGGTTCAGAGTTGGCCCTTATCGTTATCGGCTACGGAGATTCGGAGATATCCCGGCTTGGACGATTATTATCGTCGCTTCATGGAAGGTTTCTCATCTATTGCATCACTTTTGACCAAATTGACCCATAAAGGGTGGTACTTTTAGGTGGTCGGATGGGTGTGAGGAGAGTTTTCAGAAGCTCAAGATTGCCTTGACCACAACTTCAGTTCTAGTTTTACCTTCAGCTTAAGGCTCTTATACAATGTATTGTGATGCTTCTCGGATTGGTATTGGATATGTCTTGATGAAGGAGGGTAGAGTGATTTCTTATGCTTCGCGCTAGTTGAAGCCTCATGAGAAGAATTACATTGTCCATGATTTGGAGTTAGCTGCCATCATTCATGCATTGAAGATTTGGAGGCATTATCTCTACGGTGTGTCTTGTGAGGTGTTTACAGATCATCGAAGTCTCTAGCATTTGTTCAAATAGAAGGATCTATATTTGATGCAGTAGAGATGGTTGGAGTTGCTAAAGGACTATGATATCACTATTTTGTATCATCCCGGGAAGGCCAATGTAGTGGCCGATGCCTTGAGTATAAGGAAGGTGAGTATGGGTAGCCTTGCTTTCATTCCTGTTGGTGAGAGACCTCTTGAAGATGATGTTTAGTCCTTGGCCAACCAGTTTGTGAGATTATATGTCTCGGAGCCTAGTCGGGTTCTAGCTTGTGTGGTTTCTCGGTCTTCCTTATATGATTGCATCAAAGAACGCCAGTATGATGATCCACATTTTCTTGTCCTTAAGGACACGGTTCAACACGGTGATTCCAGAGATGTTACTATTGGGGATGATGGAGTATTGAGGACGCAGGGTCGGATTTGTGTACCTAATGTAGATAGGCTACGTGAGTTGATTCTTGAGGAGCCCACAGTTCGCGGTATTCCATTCATCCGGGTGCCGCGAAGATGTATCATGACTTGAGGAAACATTATTAGTAAAGAAGAATGAAGAAAGATATAGTGGGGTTTGTAGCTCGGTGCCTCAACTGTCAGTAGGTGAAGTATAAGCATCAGAGACCGAGCGGATTGCTTTAGAAGTTAGAGATTCCATAGTGGAAATGGGAGCGGATCACCATGGATTTTTTAGTTGGGATCCCGCAGACTTCGAGGAAGTTCGATGATATTTGGGTGATTGTGGATCAGCTGACCAAATACACACACTACATTCCAGTTGGGAATACTTATTCTTCGGAGCGATTGGCTGAGATTTACATCCGCGAGATTGTTCGCCTTCACGGTGTACAGTGACTATCATTTCAGATCGGGGCTCGTAGTTTACATCGCAGTTTTGGAGAGCAGTGTAGTGAGAGTTGGGCACCCAGGTTGAGTTGAGCACAACATTTCATCCTCAGACGGACGGACAGTCTGAGCGCACTATTCAGATATTGGAGGACATGCTACGCGCTTATGTTATCGATTTTGGGGGTTCTTGGGATCAGATTCTGCCACTTGCGGAGTTTGCCTACAACAACAGCTACTAGTCAAGCATTCAAATGGATCCGTATGAGGCTTTGAATGGGAGGCAGTGTTGATCTCCAGTGGGTTAGTTTGAGCCATTTGAGGCTAGGCTATTGGGTACTGACTTGGTTCAGGATGCTTTGGACAAGGTTAAATTGATTCAGGAGCGATTTCGCACGACACAATCTAGACAGAAGAGCTATGCTGACAGGAAGGTTCGTGATGTTGCTTACATGGGTGGGGAGAAGGTTCTGCTCAAGGTTTCACCCATGAAGGGTGTTATGAGGTTTGGGATGAAGGGCAAGTTGAGCCCTCAGTACATTAGGTCGTTTGAGGTACTTTAGAGGATTGGGATGTGGCTTACAATCTTGCTTTGCCACCTAGTTTGTCGAGTGTGCATCCATTGTTTAATGTTTTTATGCTCCTAAAGTATGTCGGCGATCCATCTCATGTTTTGGATTTCAGCACGGTCCAGTTGGATGGTGATTTGACTTATGATGTGGAGTTGGTGGCCATTTTGAATCGGCAAGTTCGAAAGTTGAGGTCAAAGGACATAACTTTAGTGAAAGTGCAGTGGAGAGATCAGCCAGTTGAGGAGGCTACATGATAGACCGAGCGGGATATGTGGATCATATATCCACACCTATTTGAGACTCAAGGTACATTTCTAGACCCGTTCGAGGATGAACTTTTGTGTAAGAAGGGGAGGATGTAACGACTCGACCAATCATTTTGAGATTTATAGCCCCGTTTCCCCTATTTACTTCTCATTTCCTACTCTATAGCTATTATGTGACTCGCCGAGGTAATCGGTTCGGGTCCGGTGGGGGTTTTGGAAGGAAATGAGATACTTAGTCTCACGGATGAAAACATAAGTTGAATTGGTTGACTGAATGTTAATCTACGAGTAAACGTTTCTGGAATGGAGTTTTCATGGTTTCGTTAGCTCCGTTATGTGATTTTGGACTTAGGAGCGTGTTCGAATTGTGAATTGGAGGTCCGTAGTGGAATTAGGCTTGAAATGACAAAAGTTGGATTTTTGGAAAGTTAGACCGGGAGTGGACTTTTTGATATCGGGGTCAGATTCTAATTCCGAAAGTTGGAGTAGGTTTGTAATGTCATTTGTGACTTGTGTAAAAAATTTGGGAACAATCGGATGTGATTTGATAGGTTTCAGTGTGATTTGTAGAAGTTGGAATACCTTAGTTTCAATAGGCTTGAATTGGGGTGCAATTCGTGTTTTTGATGTTGTTTTAGGTGATTTGAGGGCTCGACTAAGTTCGTATGAGGTTTTAGGACTTGTTGTTGTGTTTGGTTGAGGTCTCGGGGGCCTCGGGTTGATTCCGGATGGTTAACGGATCAAAATATGAAGTTGAGAGATTGCTGAAGTTGGACCTCTGCTGGTGTAACCGTACCTACACAGCTTTGATCACAGGTGCGAGCTCGTAGGTGCGGGCTGTCTTGCGCAGGTGCGAGTTTGGAGGGGACTGTGTAGGTGGTCATAGGTGCAAAGAGTTTTCCACACCTGTGTGGCCTCAAGTGCGGTGAGAGGTGCGTAGAAGCGGAAGGCGCGCACCTGCGATAGGGAATTCCGTATCTGCATGAACGCAGATGTGGCAGGGCGACCGCAGATGCGGAAGTGGGCAAACGAGCTTGGTCCGCAGAAGCGGCTTGGATACTCGCAGAAGTGTAACGACCCGACTTGTCTTTTTAAGAACTAGCGTCTCATTCAGTGACTTAAGGTCATGAGTGACGCGCCCTTTTTTCTTGTGAAATCGGGTTTCGACATGTGGCAACTCTTTTAAATGAGGCATTAAAAGAGGAGAGTCGCCACCTAACGATTTTAAGGTGCGTTAGGGCACCTATTTGCAAATGACTCCGGTTTAACTGGTCACTCCACCAAAGATCAGGTAAGGGCTCAAGTTACCTCAAAGAGAAGGTGTTAGGCACTCCTCGAGGTCCATAACGGTGGGTCCCGACCGAACTTCAATTATATGGATTAGTCTATGTGATCAAGTAAGCAAAGAGAGTACAAAATCTAAGAATTTTATTACAAAGAGATCTTGAATAGGGAGGTATAACTATTTTTTCATTCTAATATAAAAGAAAGGAAGGGGGTCCTAATTTTTACGCTAAAGGATCACCCCGTGCAACATAAATAATATTTCGTAACTCCCTTGAGATAGGGTGTTACTCATATTATCCTGCAGGCATAGACTATCATCTCCTGCTACCCGATTACTATGTTAAAGTTGTTTACCTAAGAGCGCTCTAATTCAATTCTAAGCCGTGCCCTACGCGTGCATTACCCATTCCATACCTATGGTCCAGGAGGTTTTGACCTCTATTTGGATGGTTTTAGACCTTATCTAGGCTACTCAAAAATGCAAAACTAGGCGACAAACAAAACATATAAAGACTTCACATAAAAGCAATTGAAGGCTCACATTGACCTCCACAATTAAGCAGCGAATGCACGCAAACACATATGTCAATTAGGAAACTGCAGAATCCAGAATCTTAAACTTATAGACATGCTTTCTAGGCGATTTTTGAGTCAAAGTATGCGGGCAATGTCAGATGCAGGACATTCCTTATAGACAAAATTAATTAGGTATTACAAGCTGATTATTGAAGGCTTTAAGTTACCAATCCTATATGTGTTATGCCTAGATGATCTACACAGTTGAGTATAACAAAATCTGCTAGGAAAAGTCCCAGAATTATCCAGATTTTCCTAACAATGACGCTCAGGAAACAATGTTTGAGTAATCTAGTATTAACCAATTAACCAGCAATTATTTCCTATAGGCAGGATCTCTAACACACAACACTTTAAAGCTTATTTTATCGTCATATCTTAATCCTATTTGCATAATTTCTAGCTGAGCAGCGCCAAGTAGAATAATTGCAATCCTATAGGCATGATTTCTAGTAGGCGATGAGGATTGACAGAAACATCGATGAAAAATTAATTCCTATAGGCAGGTTCTCTAATAACACATAACAATAAATATAATTGCAGCATTTGGGGTTTGTGAGCAGACAGCGTGTGTGTGCTTCTTCTAATGTTGTGATTTCTATAGTGTACATGTAATCGAACAACACATATAGCAAATAAGTTACCAAGTCCTATAGGTATGTTATCTACCCATTTTACAACAACAACAACAAATAACCGAGTATAATCCCACTAGTGGGGTCTGGGGAGGGTAATGTGTACGCAGACCTTACCCCTACCCTAGGGTAGAGAGGCTGTTTCCAATAGACCCTCGACTCCCTCCACCCAAGAACTCCCACCTTGCTCTCGGGGTGACTCAAACTCACAACCTCTTGGATGGAAGTGGGGGTGCTCACCACTAGTGGAGGGTTATCTACCCATTTTGCATGTAAATATTAAATTCTACCCATTTTGACTTTTTACTATCACCCCAATTGTTTATACAAAAGTTATTAAAAGCCCAATAATTAGTAAAAATACAAATGTTACACAACAGAGACAATAGGCCCACAGTTGGCTCAACATGAAATACCCAGCATTGTCTGGGCCTTCAACAACTCTCACACAGCGTACCCAGACCTCTAATATGGGCCATATCCAACACACAACCCCAGAATCCATAAAAGAGCCCAAAGTTAATTTATTTAACCATAGCACCAAGTGTTGCATCATTTAAATAAGCTAATTCAGGTACACAACAAATAACAAGATGGAATAGAATAGATAAGAGTAATTTGAGATTTAGGGAATGACTAAGGACCAAGCCCTTGTGTCTCGGAGTTCACAAGGGTCTCAATTGGATCCCGAGCAGTGCTCACACTAGGGTGATCAATAATAGAACCTAGGCAGCCTTGGCTTTTAGTCGGCCAAGAATGAGAACTCAAGAGAGAGCATAGATGACAACTGAACGATAGTAAACCAAGGTTGAGAGACAAAGTTTAGGGGATACAAACATAGTCAAGTTGAGCACATAGAACAAATTATCAAACATGCCTTAGGGGGCTTTAGAATAGACTTAGCAAAGATTCCGAAGAACAAGTTCAACACCTAGTGCATAAGCTGTCATACATTAGCAGAACAAGTTTGCAAGATTGGTGACAGTAGCATACATAAATTCATAATAAAGGAAGAGGTCCAAATTATGCTAAGTATAGGTCCTGATGTTATGAAACAATCATTTTAATTTGGTAATAGGACAACATTTAGACATGAGAAAAGCAGATTACAACTACTGGTGAATCAGGGGGGGTTAAACATGCTAAAGGGCATACTAACAGGATCAAACATGCTATATAGGCAGGATATCATCACAGCAATTCAGTATAGGATAGGAAACATATTTGTGCCATATAGTGAGTGTACATACTCAGGTTTTGAACACAATCGACTAGCTAACGAAAGATAACACACATTATGTAGGCAAAGCATATTTGAATAACAAGATTGATGGCCTAAGGCAAAATTAAAAACCAAGAGATGCTAACAAGTGTAAAGGTCCCCAACAGTAGTAATTTTTAACACATGGACTAGTCAGATTTGGAAAATATCTACTTAATAGAACCATGTTTAGGCATGCTTGAAGCTAAAAGTTAAAGAGACCTAAAAAAATTGAAGAAAGCAAACAGAATTGCACACAAAACAGCCTAGAAAAACATATTAAACTGACGAACTTCAGGAGTGAAAACATATGCAAATCATAGATATATAGGAATGAAATTACAAAGTCTAGTAAATCACCAGTTAAGGGAAGAACAGTAAAGAGTGAACTTCCACAGAAAACCTAGAATCCCAATGCGTCAAAGTTACCAAGAGCTTCGATGAACTCAGGGAAATGCTCGCACCAAGAATAGGATAAGTAACAAGGTGTTAATGGCCTTGGCTTTCAGCTGGCCAATACAGAATACTGAGCAAGAGAGTAGCAAAACCCCAATTTATTGAAGAAAATCGATTTCAAAGTCTGTCTTAAAGGGGACTTGGAAGGGGTTTATATAGTGAAAGAAATTGGAAGAACAAATATGGAAAACAATCAATTAAACACAAATAGGGAAAGAAAATCAGTCAAATTTAAGCAGGAACAAGGAAAGTTACATGTATAGCCTATTCCGAGTAGAAATAGGTAAAAAGGAAATCGGACAAACCCTAGTTGGCAATTGGTCAAACAATTAGCCAAGAATCTCGATGAAGCAAGCCCACATGATCATGTTGAGAGTGAATACAGAAGGATTTTCGTATGAATCTTGTAGGTTGAGGATGATTACACTTGATTCGGAGATGTAGTGTTTGCCAAAATTGGGCAAGTACTAAGTAACACCACGAACGGGTGATTGGTAACGAGATAATACAAATAAGGTAAGCAGATCATGGAAAGAATTCGTGTTTTAGATGGATTCAGAGAGTTATAGGAAGGCGGCAATTAGAGTTCTTCAGAGAAGGGGGAGGGTTTCAGGGCGGCGAGTTAGAGGGAAATGTGATTAGGGTTTGGGGTTGGGTAATTTAAAAAGGTAGGTTGATTGTGGGCCGTTGATCTTCGAGATCAACGACCAGGATTTTAAAGAGGGATTGGGGAGGGTTAATTAAATGTGTATGGGTGGTGGGTTGCTGGTGTTGGGCTAGGGGTTATTGGATTAGGGTATTGGGCCTTTTGGTCCGAAAATTAGTTTAAAAATTGAGCCAGCTCTTTTAAATAGAAATTAAAAGGGAAATAATTTAATAAAATAGCTAAATAAATATAATAAAAATGCTACTTATGCAAATTAATACTTTAAAGTATAATATAAGGCTATAAAAAATGTAAAATATTATTTTTACCCTAAATGAAATGTCAATTGCAATAAGAATGCAAAATATAGGCTATTAGTGCAAATTTATACGAATAGCCTAAAAATACAATTGTAATTATATAACAATGAAGTGAAAATATTTCAAAAATGTATTAGGGATGCAAATAGTAATTTGAAGTGATTAAGTCATCACAAATAATTTTAAAGGGTAATTATTGAATTGTTTATGTAAATTAATGCGAGAAAATTAATTTAAAAGCTCTAAAATTATGGAAATTTATAAGAAGTGCTTGTGTAAATCTTGTAAATTAAATAATAATGCAAAATAAAGAATCAAACTATATACTATACTCTCATGCACTCATATTACCCTGTCGAAGGTTCAAGAACTTATCAGCTCTAGCTCATCGTATCTCAGCTGGTAAGTAGTGATGAAGAAAGGCCTCAGAAAATTCCTTCCACACGGCTGGAGGAGCGTTCGGACCCCTAGATCTCTCCCAACTATCATACCATAAAATCGCTAAATCCCATAACCGATAAGAAGCCAACTCTACTGCCTCTGTATCACTAGCATGCATAACACGCAATGTACAATGAACCTGATCAATAAATGTTTGCGGGTCCTCCTTGGGGCTTGATCCGGTAAACACTGGAGGGTCTAGATTAATAAAATCACGAACTCCTGCACTAACCGGTTTATCAGCAGCACCGGTATTCTGCCTCTGAGCCTGAGCAGCTACTAAGCTACTCAACAACTGCACTGCACTGCGCATATCGTGGTCTGTAGTGCCAGACGGAGGAACTGGATGTACTGGGTGCCTCCTAATATCCTCTGGAGGAGACAGAGAGGTATGAGACGGCATCTCACTCTGAGGCTCACTTTGGCCTGCTATGGCTGGAGGCACCTGAATGTTACCCTCTCCTACAGCTGTATCAAGCCGTTTACTAATCGCTTGCTTCCTAGTCGAAGGCATCGCTAAAAGAAAACAAGGTGAATATTAGATATGAACACTTACGACTCAACTCTACGCACGATCTAGATTCAGGAAGAAGGTAACAACCCTAGATGTCACGTAGCCTCCTGATTATAAATGTGGCGCGCTACACATCCATAATCAAAACTCTACTAGACACGGCTCATAGACAACCCCTAGGACAGACTTGCTCTGATACCAAGTTTGTCACGACCCAACTGGAGGGTCATGACTAGCACCCGGGCCATACTTGCCGAGCACCAACGTACATTTTATCTAACCTTCCTTATTATCTTTAAGGGCCGACAAGATCAATATAAATAGTAGACATGGATCATGAACATCCAACAATGAAAGATAATGTCATGAACATACATAACATGGGACGACAAGACTGTCAAGAAACTATATATAAGGTACGAGCTATCATGATGCCATGAAAGACTATACAACAAAAATCAGCCGAAAAGGCATTCTAAACCATACATAAGTCGACACCTGTCTATGAGCCTCTAAAGGAACATAAGTGCTACAACATTGCCGGAACAGGGCCCCGACATACCCATAATGTCTATAACAAAAATGCATACCAAGACCACGGCAAGTCCGGAGAAGGGATCTCGCCAATAACCGCTGAACTGGACAGCCTACTGTGGTGGGGGAGCTACGTCTACCTGTCTATCAGGACCTGCAGCACGACATGCAGCGTCCACAAATAAAAAGGATGTCAGTACGAATAAAGTACTGAGTATGTGAGGCAAGAAAGCATAAGTAAGAACAGTAATGTAAACAGGGATAAAGAATATACAACCTGTGACATCTGGGTACCTCTGAGGGCTACTGACATGAAATACATGATACATACATATATATACATAAACTTTTAAAACATACACCTTTGTGGGCATCACCATCATCATATCGTACCCGGCCATAATAGGCTCGGTAAAACGTACCCGGCCATCATAGGGCTCGGTAGAATCGTACCCGGCCACGTGGAGCTCGGTAAAACCCAACTGATCAGTGGTTGCACAATAGGTGCCGTACCCGGCCGACTATAGCGCGGCTCGGTAGAGTAAAATAGATACATATATATGATGCATGCTGGACTCATTGGAATCACATTTTGAACCTTTCGGAGTGACATAAGGTTGGTATCCTTCGTACACGTTATTAGGATTAACTCTTCATCAAGAATCTTATAAGAATCAGGAACTACCAACAACATTGATAATATAAGAATAAGAGAAGTAACATCAATATCAATCGTTTCATAAGAAGGGCAGCAATGTAAGTACTGCTAGCTTCTAAGAGTAGAGTATCTTTGGGAGCTCGTTCATTACATTATGTACAATCGGAGTCGTGCAAAAGAATGAAGGGGATAGCCTCACATACCTTGTATATACTGCCCAACCTCAAGCTATGCAAATGTCACGACTCCTTAGTTTACAATAAGACAAATGACACTATCATTATCGTTTAAGCGTCGTAACTATTATGTATCGACCACAACCTATTTTACGATGAAACGGACAGCACCTCCCCTATTTATATGACTTCCCCACAAGTCAATACAATCACCAAACAGCCCAAACAACATCATTAATAATCATATTGAGCCTCCAAAACAGTCCACCAACCAACAACATTACTACCAAGCCTTTCGATATATATTTCACAAGTTCTAGCTTCAACGACTTAGCTGCAACTTGGATAATCTTAAATATATATAGAGTAAGAGGTTCCTTACCTTTAAACAGAAAGAACAACTCCAATTTGACCTTAATTTTCCACAAAATATCCCTTCAATTCTGCCACAAGAACAAGGAAGCGAAACTAGCAATTAATTCGGGTTTTTCGGCACTAGAATTACTTTAGAAGACTTGAAATCACCTAGGGTTGATATTAAAAACTTTAAGGTGTATTTAAAGGACATAAAACACTTAAAACAACCTCCCACACGAGGTGGAACAACACAAAAATCAGCAACAACAAGAAGAACAAGAAACTTACTAGCGCCACGGGATTCCCGACATTTGATTTGTGTTGTTTGCCCTTTGTTTGGGTCTTGGATCATGAGAGAACCTTGAGAGACTTTTTTTAGGGTTATAAGGTCTGAATATACCGAAAAATAATGACTTAAAACGGGATTGAGGTATCTTATATATGTCCATATGTCTTAAACCGCATTTGTGGGCCCCATAGAGAGCAGCTTGGCGCACTCTCGCGAAAACGCAAATATCTCTCTATTCCGAGATCGTATCGATGAACGGTTTAATGCGTTAGAAACTAGACTCATAGATATTAAATTTGATAGGTAGATCACCCCATAATTCCAAGCACATTGGGAGAAAAATGCAGTAACATTTGACCTAAAGTTTAAGTAAAATTATAAACCTAAGTTGCGACAACTTTTATCGACTTTTGTTTCATAACTCGCTTGACTTCAAGACTTATGATGCGGATATTATATGATTCAAATACATTAAAACAAGACCTCTTGGGACAATTAATCACCTCTAGTGTTACCCGAAAATACGGGTTACAACATCCTTGATTCGTTTAACTTCAAATACTTGTTAACCACTCTTATACACCCTTGTATCGTTTAAGACCAATAGGATTAACTTCTTATCATCTCAAAGATAATCTCTTCTTGGATTTATGTCGACTAACTTACGGCGTGATCTATGGTATGCGAATTTGGGTTGTAACACCCTCTCCCCCTTAGGAACATTCGTCCTCGAATGTAAGGGTTTATGGGGTGTCTAACTCATTGTGGATTCCGACGGAGATTTCCGGCTGAGTTTCCCCTATAAAATGGACACTAGCCAAACTTGCAAGCAGTTAAACCTAACCTATGGCCTTACAAGACTATACAAAGCATTATGGATATGTACATTATCTGCATATTACCATTTTGTATTAAAAAAAAGAGTATTCACAAGCTATTGCTTACCTCATAGAGCCGTTTCACCTTATAATGCGTCCTTCTTTCCCCCGGCATCCTCGTTATCTTCACTCTGGAATAGGTAAGGGTATTTAGACTTCATCTCCTCTTCTGCTTCCCATGTCATTTCTTCTATATTCTTGTTCCTCCATAATACTTTCACGGAAGCTACATCCTTTGTTCTCAGCTTGCGGACTTGTCGATCTAATATAGCCACTGGCACTTCATCATATGATAGATCCTTTGTAACTTGTACATCTTTGATAGGGACGACCCGAGAAGGGTCTCCAATACATTTCCTCAACATAGATACATGGAATACCGGGTGGACAAATTCCAATTCAGATGGCAATTCTAACTCGTAAGCAACCTGTCCAATTCGTCGAAGAATTTTGTACGGCCCAATATACCGCGGACTCAACTTACCCTTCTTCCCAAAATGCATAACACCCTTCATCGGCGAGACCTTCAGGAAAACCCAATCACCAACCTCAAATTCCAGATCACAACGTCGGACATCGGAATAAGACTTTTGCCTGCTTTGTGCCGTCCTCAGTCTCTCTTGTATCACTTTCACCTTCTCAATGGCTTGGTGAATCAAATCTGGCCCATATAATTCTGTCTCACCGACTTCGAACCATCCAACTGGTGATCTACATCTCCTCCCGTACAGTGCCTCATACGGGGCCATTTTAAGACTGGAATGGTAGCTATTATTGTAGGCAAATTCTATAAGTGCCAGATGGTCATCCCAATTCCCCTTGAAATCTAGAACACATGCTCGTAGCATATCTTCAAGCATCTGGATGGTACGTAAAGCCTGTCCGTCAGTCTGCGGATGGAATGCAGTGCTGAGATTTACTTGTGTGCCTAAACCCTTCTGAAATGACCTCCAAAAGTTAGCCGTAAATTGAGCTCCTCGGTCTGATATAATAGATACCGGCACACCATGAAGCCTAACAATCTCCTTGATATACAACTTCGCATAATCTTCAGCCGTGTAAGTTGTCTTAACTGGCAGAAAATGGGCAGATTTTGTAAGTCGATCAACTATCACCCAGATGGAGTCAAACTTATGATAAGAGCGAGGTAATCCAATAATGAAGTCCATATTAATCACCTCCCATTTCCAGGTCGGAATCTCTATATTCTGAATCAATCCACTAGGTTTCTGATGCTCGATCTTTACTTGTTGACAATTAGGACACTGGGCTACAAATTCTGCAATAGACTTCTTCATGTTATCCCACCAATACTGCTCCTTAACGTCATGATACATCTTTGTCGAGCCAGGATGGATAGAATATCGGGACTGGTGAATCTCAATCATAATCTTCTCTCGCAACCCTGCCACACTAGGTACACATAATCGACCCTGGTATCTCAGTGTCCCATCTCCTCCGATCTTGAAAGCTGTAATCTTACACTGCTGAATTCCCTCTCTCAATCTTACTAAGGTAGGATCTTCATATTGCCGTGCTTTTACCTCGGCTACCAAAGATGATTCTGCTGTATTCTGTACAGTAACACCTCCGTCATCAGAGTCCAACAATCTGATTCTCATATTGGCCAGCTGGTGAAGCTCTTTGGTCAACCCTTGTCTACCTGCCTCAATATGTATTAAGCTTCCCATTGACTTACGGCTGAGAGCGTCTGCCACAACATTAGCTTTACCGGGATGGTACAATATCTCGACATCGTAGTCTTTCAGTAATTCAAGCCACCTACGCTGCCTCAAATTCAACTCCTTCTGCTTGAAGATGTATTGTAAACTCTTGTGATCTGTGTAGATGTCAACATGGACGCCGTATAAGTAGTGCCGCCATATCTTCAAAGCATATATTACTGCAGCCAATTCCAAATCATGAGTCGGGTAATTCTTTTCATGCTTCTTCAATTGTCTTGATGCATAAGCAATCACCTTCCCACGTTGCATCAATACGCACCCCAAACCTATACCTGAGGCATCACAATATACCACATAACCTTCTGTTCCTTCTGGGAGAGTGAGCACTGGCGCGGATGTCAATCGATTCTTTAGCTCCTGAAAACTATGTTCACAAGCATCAGACCACTGGAACTTGGTAGCTTTCTGTGTTAACTTAGTCAATGGTGCTGATATAGAGGAAAACCCTTCTACAAACCGCCTATAATATCCTGCTAGCCCTAGGAAGCTGCGGACTTCTGACGGTGTTGTAGGTCTCGGCCAATTCTTCACTGCATCGATCTTCTGAGTGTCGACACTAATACCCTCATCAGATATCACATGGCCAAGGAATGCTACTGAGTTCAGCAAGAATTTACATTTAGAGAGCTTAGCATATAACTTATGATCCTGAAGGGTCTGGGCATAAGCCTGAATACGGGAAATATCCATGCCCTCTACCAAGGAGGCTGTTGTGCACTCATTTATCAGATGTGGTCCCAACCTGTTCACGAACAGGTGCACCCTATCACTCATCTCGGCCACCATATGGGGAGTATACCTTGCTAAAGAATCAAACTGTATACTATACTCTCGTACACTCATATTACCCTGTCGAAGGTTCAAGAACTTATCAACTCTAGCTCGTCGTATCTCAGCTGGCAAGTAGTGACGAAGAAAGGCCTCAGAAAATTCCTTCCACACGGCTGGAGGAGCGTTCGGACCCCTAGATATCCCCCAACTATCATACCATAAAATTGCTAAATCCCATAACCGATAAGAAGCCAACTCTACTGCCTCCGTATCACTAGCATGCATAACCCGCAATGTACGATGAATCTGATCAATAAATGTTTGTAGGTCCTCCTTGGGGTCTGATCCGGTAAACACTGGAGGGTCTAGATTAATAAAATCACGAACTCTCGCACTAACCAATTTATCAGCAGCACCAGTATTCTACCTCTGAGCCTGAGCAGCTACCAAGCTAGTCAACAATTGCACCGCACTGCGCATATCGTGGTCTGTAGTGCTAGACGGAGGAACTGGATGTACTGGGTGCCTCCTAATATCCTCTAGAGGAGACGGAGAGGTATGAGACGACATCTCACTCTGAGCCTCACTTTGGCCTGCTCCGGCTGGAGGCACCTGAATGTTACCCTCTCCCACATCTGTATCAAGCCGTTTACTAATTGCTTGCTTCCTAGTCGAAGGCATCGTTGAAAGAAAACAAGGTGAATATTATATATGAACACTTACTACTCAACTCTACGCACGATCTAGATTCAGGAAGAAGGTAACAACCCTAGATGTCACGTAGCCTCCTGATTATAAATGTGGCGCGCTACACATCCATAATCAAAACTCTACTAGACACGGCTCATAGACATCCCCTAGGACAGACTTGCTCTGATACCAAGTTTGTCACGACCCAACTGGAGGGTCATGACTAGCACCCGGGCCATACTTGCCGAGCACCAACGTACATTTTATCTAACCTTCCTTATTATCTTTAAGGGCCGACAAGATCAATATAAATAGTAGACATGGATCATGAACATCCAACAATGAAAGATAATGTCATGAACATACATAACATGGGACGACAAGACTGTCAAGAAACTATATATAAGGTACGAGCTATCATGATGCCATGAAAGACTATACAACAAAAATTAGCCGAAAAGGCATTCTAAACCATACATAAGTCGACACCTGTCTATGAGCCTCTAAAGAAACATAAGTGCTACAACATTGCCGGAACAGGGCCCCGACATACCCATAATGTCTATAACAAAAATGCATACCAAGACCACGGCAAGTCCGGAGAAGGGATCTCGCCAATAACCGCTGAACTGGACAGCCTACTGTGGTGGGGGAGCTACGTCTACCTGTCTATCAGGACCTGCAGCACGACATGCAGCGTCCACAAATAAAAAGGACGTCAGTACGAATAAAGTACTGAGTATGTGAGGCAAGAAAGCATAAGTAAGAACAGTAATGTAAACAGGGATAGAGAATATACAACCTGTGACATCTGGGTACCTCTGAGGGCTACTGACATGAAATACATGATACATACATATATATACATAAACTTTTAAAACATACGCCTTTGTGGGCATCACCATCATCATATCGTACCCGGCCATAATAGGCTCGGTAAAACGTACCCGGCCATCATAGGGCTCGGTAGAATCGTACCCGGCCACGTGGAGCTCGGTAAAACCCAACTGATCAGTGGTTGCACAATAGGTGCCGTACCCGGCCGACTATAGCGCGGCTCGGTAGAGTAAAATAGATACATATATATGATGCATGCTGGACTCATTGGAATCACATTTTGAACCTTTCGGAGTGACATAAGGTTGGTATCCTTCGTACACGTTATTAGGATTAACTCTTCATCAAGAATCTTATAAGAATCAGGAACTACCAACAACATTGATAATATAAGAATAAGAGAAGTAACATCAATATCAATCGTTTCATAAGAAGGGCAGCAATGTAAGTACTGCTAGCTTCTAAGAGTAGAGTATCTTTGGGAGCTCGTTCATTACATTATGTACAATCGGAGTCGTGCAAAAGAATGAAGGGGATAGCCTCACATACCTTGTATATACTGCCCAACCTCAAGCTATGCAAATGTCACGACTCCTTAGTCTACAATAAGACAAATGACACTATCATTATCGTTTAAGCGTCGTAACTATTATGTATCGACCACAACCTATTTTACGATGAAACGGACAGCACCTCCCCTATTTATATGACTTCCCCACAAGTCAATACAATCACCAAACAGCCCAAACAACATCATTAATAATCATATTGAGCCTCCAAAACAGTCCACCAACCAACAACATTACTACCAAGCCTTTCGATATATATTTCACAAGTTCTAGCTTCAACGACTTAGCTGCAACTTGGATAATCTTAAATATATATAGAGTAAGAGGTTCCTTACCTTTAAACAGAAAGAACAACTCCAATTTGACCTTAATTTTCCACGAAATATCCCTTCAATTCTGCCACAAGAACAAGGAAGCGAAACTAGCAATTAATTCGGGTTTTTCGGCACTAGAATTACTTTAGAAGACTTGAAATCACCTAGGGTTGATATTAAAAACTTGAAGGTGTATTTACAGGACATAAAACACTTAAAAAAACCTCCCACACGAGCTGGAACAACACAAAAATCAGCAACAACAAGAAGAACAAGAAACTTACTAGCGCCACGGGATTCCCGACATTTGATTTGTGTTGTTTGCCCTTTGTTTGGGTCTTGGATCATGAGAGAACCTTGAGAGACTGTTTTTAGGGTTATAAGGTCTGAATATACTGAAAAATAATGACTTAAACCGCATTTGTGGGCCCCATAGAGAGCAGCTTGGCGCACTCTCGCGAAAACGCGAATATCTCTCTATTCCGAGATCGTATCGATGAACGGTTTAATGCGTTAGAAACTAGACTCATAGATATTAAATTTGATAGGTAGATCACCCCATAATTCCAAGCACATTGGGAGAAAAATGCAGTAACATTTGACCTAAAGTTTAAGTAAAATTATAAACCTAAATTGCGACAACTTTTATCGACTTTTGTTTCATAACTCGCTTGACTTCAAGACTTATGATGCGGATATTATATGATTCAAATACATTAAAACAAGACCTCTTGGGACAATTAATCACCTCTAGTGTTACCCGAAAATACGGGTTACAACATCCTTGATTCGTTTAACTTCAAATACTTGTTAACCACTCTTATACACCCTTGTATCGTTTAAGACCAATAGGATTAACTTCTTATCATCTCAAAGATAATCTCTTCTTGGATTTACATCGACTAACTTACGGCGTGATCTATGGTATGCGAATTTGGGTTGTAACATGGAATTAGGGAGGCAATGCTTAGCCTCATGCATGAAGATGAGACAATGCTTAGTCTCATACAAGTAAGGGAAGTGGTGCTTAGCTTCATGCAGGAAAGGCAGTGCTTAGCCTTATGCCATTAAGGAGGCAATGCTTAGCCTCATGCAGGAAGAGGAGATAATATTTAGTCTCATGCAAGTAAGAGAAGCAATGCTTAGTTTCATGCAGGAAAGGCGGTGCTTAGCCTTATGCAGTTAAGAAGGCAGTGCTTAGCCTCATGCAAATATGAGACGATGCTTAGTCTCATGCAAAGAAAGGCAGTGATTAGCCTTATGAAGTTAAGGAGGCAATGCTTAGCCTCATGTAAATAGGAGACACTACTTAGTCTCATGGGGAAAAGGCAATGCTTAGCCTTATGCAGTTAAGGAGGTAATGCTTAGCCTCATGCAAATAGGAGACACTGCTTAGTTTCATGGGGAAAAGGCAATGCTTAGCCTTATGCAGTTAAGGAGGCAATGCTTAGCCTCACGCAAATAAGAGACAATGCTTAGTCTCATGCAGAAAAGGCAATGCTTAGCCTTATGCAGTTAAGAAAGCAATGCTTAGCCTCATGCAAATAGGAGACAACGCTTAGTCTCATGCGAAAAAGGCAATGCTTAGCCTTATGCAGTTAAGGAGGCAATGCTTAGCCTCATGCAAGAAAATGATGAGTGATAGTGAGAAAGTAAAGTATTTCTTAGCTGGAGATGCTTGTGATAGATAATTTGTTGTCTTGAAGGTAGTGACCTGATGTGTCTGCATATATTGTTGTCTTACTGTGCCTGCATCCGAAGAAAGATTGTGAGTTTTGTGGGGGAAGGTTGGTGTGCGCTTTCACCTTCTTGCTTTTCTTTTGCTCCTGTCTTGAGATCCTGTTTGAGTTACCCTGGGCAGCATCTAGCTGTTATAGAAATAATTTTTTTTCGAAAAATATGCGTGCATTTGATGAGTGTAGTTATTTGAAATATGGTAGTATGAAATATTAAGTAATCTAGATGAGCGAATGACTGTGACATTTTTTAGAGACATTGCGACCTCCTTGCTTTAGAATTTTGAGGGTCCTCCTCAAATTTCTACCCCAGTTTAAAAACAATCCTTTGACTGTTCTGCGTATGACGAAGTTGGCTGGACTAGCTCTAGAATTTTAAGGGTCCTCCTCAAAATTCTGCCCCAGTTTCTGACCATGGAAAAAATGAAGATTTTATTAAGATGTGACCGATCCCACAGGGCTGCCTACGTATCCCCTCTTAAACGGGAATCAGGTCAAGCATAGTTCAGTTATATCAGATGAAGAAATGTAAACAGTCTAAACATAGTTTTTCTTGACTGCGTCTGAGTTGATAGGTTTTTGCCAAATTTCTCCGTCCATTTCTACAAGTATGAGTGCTCCTCCTGTTAGTACTCTATGAACCATGTAGGGCCCTTACCAATTGGGTGAAAATTTCCCTTTGGATTCATCTTGATGCGGGAAGATCCGCTTTAGCACCAACAGCCCTGGTGTGAATTGTCTAGGCTTGACCCTTTTGTTGAAAGCTCTGGATATTCTGTTCTGGTAGAGTTGACCGTGACATACCGCATTCATTATTTTATAATAAATGAGAGCCATTTGTTCATAGCGACTTCGTATCCATTCTGCATCACTGAGTTCAGCCTCTTGTATGATTCTCAACTAAGGAACTTCTACTTTGGCCTGGAAAATGGCTTCAGTACCATAAATCAACAAATAAAGAGTTGCCCCGGTTGATGTGCGAACCGTGGTACGATATCCAAGTAGGGTAAATGGTAGCTTCTCGTGCCATTGTTTGTGATTATCTACCATTTTCCTTAATATCTTCTTGATGTTCTTATTGGCGGATTCCACAACTCCATTCATTTGCGGCATGTATGTTGTGGAATTCTTATGCTTTATCTTGAAGGTTTCACACATGGATCTTATCAAATCACTGTTAAGGTTGGTGGCGTTGTCGGTGATGATTGATTCCAGCACCCCGAACCGACAAACAATATGATCCTTAACAAAATCGGCGATGACTTTCTTAGTTATAGCCATGTAAGATGCGACTTCAACCCATTTTGTGAAATAGTCTATGGCCACTAGAATGAATCTGTGCCCATTTGAAGCGGCGGGTTCGATTGGACCGATGACATCCATCCCCCAAGTGGAGAAAGGCCAAGGTGCACTTGTTGCATTGAGTTCATTGGGTGGCACTCGTATCATATCAGCATGTACTTGGAATTGATGACACTTTTGGACATACCTGATGCAATCTGTTTCCATAGTCATCCAAAAATATCCTGCTCTTAATATCTTCTTAGCTAAGACAAAGCCATTCATGTGCGGTCGGCAAGTTCCGGCATGTATCTCTTCGAGCAATTTGGATGCTTCCTTGGCGTTGACACACCGTAATAATCGCCGATCTGGAGTCCTTCTGTACAGAATTCCTTCGCTTTGGAAGAAGTGGTTGGCTAATCTTCGGAGTGTGTGTTTCTGAGTATGATTTGTGTGCTCCGGGTACTCTCCTTTTGCCAAATATTCTTTGATGTCGTGGAACCATGGATTTCCATCCATTTCTTCTTCAACATAAGTACAATAAGCTGGCTGATTTTGAATCTCTACTGGGATAAGATCAATGAAATTTTTGTCTGGGTGTTGTATCATGGAAGATAAAGTGGCCAATGCATCTGCAAACTCATTCTAGATTCTCGGAACATGTTTGAACTCAATTTTTGTGAATCTCTTCATCAACTCTCGTACATAGTACAAATATAGTAATATCTTGGTATTCTTTATAGCCCATTCTCCTAGAACCTGATGTACCAAAAGGTCTGATTCTCCAATTACCAGCAATTCCTGAACGTTCATGTCGATGGCTAACCTGAGTCCTAAGATACAGGCCTCGTATTCTACGATGTTGTTAGTACATGGGAACTTGAGTTTTGCGGATATTGGATAGTGTTGACCCGTTTCTGACACTAAAACTACTCCAATACCCACTCCTTTGAAATTCGCATCCCCATCGAAGAACATTCTCCAACCATCATAGGCTTGAGTGATATCTTCTCCTACGAATGATACCTCTTCATCGGGAAAATACGTTTTCAGTGGTTCATTTTCTCCATCTGCAGGATTTTCTGCCAGATGATCCGCCAATGCTTGCCCTTTGACTGCCTTCTGAGTTTCATAGATGATGTCAAACTCACTCAATAGTATCTGCCATTTTGCTAACTTCTCAGTAGGCATGGGTTTCTGGGAGATGTATTTTAGCGGATCCATCCTTGATATGAGATATGTGGTGTAGGCACAAAAGTAGTGCCTCAACTTTTGAGCTATCCATGTCAAAGCACAGCAGGTGCATTTCAGCAAAGAATACCGTACTTCGTAGGGTGTGAACTTCTTACTCAGATAGTATATGGCATGCTCCTTTCTTTCCATCTCATCGTGTTGTCCCAAAACAGAGCCGAAAGCCCCATCTAGTACAGATAAATAGAGTAGCAGAGGTCTCCCAGGTTCTAGTGGGACCAGAACATGTGGTTTGGATAAATATTCCTTGATCTTGTCAAAGGCTTTCTGGCACCCTTCAGTCCAACTTGTTGCAGCGTCTTTCTTCAACATTTTGAAAATTGGTTCACATATCACAGTTGATTGTGTCATGAAATGGCTGATGTAATTGAGACGTCCTAAAAAACTCATTACATCTTTCTTGTTCTTCGGAGGTGGCAACTATTATATAGCCTTGACCTCTGACGGGTCTATCTCAATTCCTCGACGGCTGACGATGAACCCTAGCAGTTTTCTAGCAGGGACTCCGAAGGCACACTTTGCGGGGTTCAATTTCAGATTGTACCTTCGAAGTCGATCAAAAAATTTTCTCAAATCCGCTATGTGTTCTGTACCCTGTTTAGATTTGATGATGATGTCGTCCACGTACACCTCTATCTCCTTGTGTATCATGTCATGGAAAATGGTTGTCATGGCCCTCATATAAGTGGCTCCAACATTCTTTAGGCCAAATGACATCATTTTGTAACAATATACTCCCGATGTAACACTGTCTTTTCGGCATCCTCTTCATCCATCCAGATCTGATGATATCCCACGAAGCAATCCACAAAAGGATTGAAGTTCATGCTTGGCACAATTGTAAATCAGTATGTGTATATTGGGCAAAGGGAAATCATCTTTGGGACTTGCTCTATTTAAATCCCGATAGTCGACACACACTCCGACCTTCCCATCTTTCTTTGGAACCGGCACAATGTTAACCAACCAGGTCGGATATTCAACCACTCTGAGAACCTTGGCTTTGATTTGCTTGGTGACTTCCTCTTTTATTTTCAAACTCATATCTGGCTTGGACTTTCTGAGTTTCTGCTCTACCAGTGGACACATAGGGTCGGTAGGTAGTTTATAAGCCACTATGGACGTGCTCAAACCGATCATATCATCGTAGGACCATGCAAAAATATCCTCATACTCTTTCAAAAACTAGATGTATTCTTCCTTCTCTGAAGGCGATAGATGAATGCTTACACGCGTTTCCTTGACTATTTTGGAGTCTCCCAAATTAACTGTTTCAGTCTCATCCAAATTGGACTTCGGCTTGTTTTCAAAATTTTCCACTTTTTTGACAATTTCCTCTGGTATTATATCCTCTTCTAGATCCTCTAAATCACTATCCTTATGTTGCGTTGTCTCATTACATGTCACAGTCGTAGGTTCATCAGGAAAAGTAATAATAACGTTGTAGAGAGAGAAAATGTAAAGGATAATAATAAATACTAAAAACAACAATCCATTGATAAATATTTAAAACGTCAAAGAAGTGCAGTTCGATGATTCGAGGAATTATTTCAAAACAAAATACTGAAAATGTCTTATTTTCTCATAAAATTACTTTCAAAAATAAATGATGCTAATTGCCAGGCTACCCAAGAACTCGACGGGCCCTTGATGGTGCAACAGTCCAGTTCTTGAGAACAACTCCCTTCTCCACGGTCTAAATAATAAGGCTTTCCTCCTCCTCAACTATCGCACTGCAATCCATGTCTTCATCATCCAGAAATAGATACCTTATGCCAGCTAAAACTTCATCTTCTTCGGACCCCCACATCATGTTAGCTTGATGAAATGACTGGTGCAAATATGGTACTGGTTGTTCTAGAGGGTAATAAGGACCACGCCATGGTGGCGACCAATTCTGATACTCTTGCCAGGTGTATTCATACCCAAGCCCAAAAGTTGTGCCATGACACTTTAGCTGTATCAGTTTGGTGATCCCTTGGAGATTCTTGCCGAGACCCTTGCCGGGTTCATACGCTGTCCATGATATTATGCTTTCTATCTTACTACTCCACCATTTGTCTTTCTCAATTGTGTTGACTCGCTCGATGCGATGGTATGTTTATCCACCCAACTTCCTTCTATTCTCGATGATCGGAACAATCTGATTGGTATAAATGGGATTTCTTCCGTCTCCATGGATAATCACTTCCTGATGGTTCTACTCAAACTTCACGGCCTGATGTAGAGTAGAAGCTATGGCCCCAACGACATGTATCCAAAGTCGTCCCAATAATAGGTTGTAGGTAGCAGATATGTCCAACACTTGAAACTCAACATCAAACCGGGTTGGGCCTATCTGTAGGCTGAGGTTGGTCTCCCCAATTGTGGCCCTTTGAGACCCATCAAATGCTTTCACATTCATACTTCCTGCTCATATCTCGTGCAGGCCTTTACCCAATATTTGCAGAGTAGTTAGTGGACATATATTGAGACTCGGATCCCCATCAATCAGGACTCTGGCAATGAATTTGTCCTCAAACTAGACTGTGATATGCAGTGCCCTGTTGTGACTTAGTCCTTCTGGTGGTAGCTCGTCTTCATGAAAATTGATCTTGTGGCTTTCCAACACTTGCCCTACCATTTTGGCCATTTCTCCACTGGTGATGTTATTGGGTACATAGGCCTCATTCAACACCTTCATCAGGGCATTCCTATGTGCCTCAGAGTTTTGCAGCATTGATAAAATGGATATTTGAGTTGGGGTTTTATTCAGATGATCAACCACAGAATATTCTCTTGCTTGCACCTTTCTCCAAAGGTCATCCGGGCCATTCTCAATGACAGGCGGATTAGATGCAGCTTCTTTGCTCGTTCCTCCCAAATGCTCGGGTTTATAAACCTACTGGTTCTGGTCATGCCTTGTGCTGCACCTGTTTCTTTGATTTTTGCTTTTTCTTTCCTTCTTGCTTCCGTAACATAATCCCATGGTATAACATTAGACTTATAAGATGGCGTAAGTTCTACTATCACGGTGAAGGGTGTTGTTACTTCAACCTCAAATGGAGTTGGTGCGGCTACCTCAACTTCAATTGGTGCCTGAGTTTGTACCACAATAGGTGTGAGAGTGACTGGAGATGTTTTAGGATGATCCCCTCCTCGAATGAGTCCAATTGACCCTTCCGAGTCCCATTCTTCATCGGTCTCTATCACGTTTACCCCTTTACCCATGTGATCCGGGAGAGGATTGTTACGGACATTGGGTGCAACCTCCTTTGCCTGTATGACTTTGGTGTCAATTAATGTCTAAATCTTATCCTTCAAAGTACGACACTCATCAATAGTATGACCCTTCATGCCTGAGTGATAGGCACATGTCTTATTTGGGTTAATCCACTGGGAAGAGTTTTCTATAGCACTAGCGAGAATGTGAGTGACATAACCGGCAACCTTTAGACTCTCGTATAGTTGGTCTATGGATTCAACAATTTGAGTGTATTGTCTGGGTGGTCTGCGGTCGAAATTTGGTCTTGGTTTTTGGTAATTTTGGCGGGCTGGTGGTGAGTAGTAGTATGCTAGTTGAGTGTTATAGGTATGGTACGTGGCGGTAGGTTATTGGTATCTGGGAGGTGAAGGCTAATATATGGGTGGAGGTGTTTGGTATGTGAGAGGAGACTTTGGACCTTGGGCTACTATTACTGCACCCACTTCTTTCTTCTTGGAGATACCTCCTAACTGCAAATCTTTATTTGTGGCTTGGAGTGCTTCAAAGTTTGTCACCATTCCGCTTTTGATCCCTTCTTCTATTCTTTCTCACAACTTGATGATATCAGAAAATTTATGGTTTTCAATAACCATCAATCTTTCATAGTATTGCGGGTCCTAAGCTCTGACGAAGAACTTATTCATCTGTTCTTCTTCAAGTGCCGGCCTTACTTTTGCAGCTTCAGACCTCCACCGAGTAGCATACTCACAGAAAGTTCCCGTTGGTTTCTTCTTGAGATTCTGAATGTAGAAAACGCTTGGTGCATTTTCTGCGTTAAACCTGAACCGATCTATGAAATCTGATTCCATGCTCACCTAATTAACCCACTTCATATAGATTCGTTCATCCTTTCCAACCCCTACAAGTTTGTCCAAATACGTTCTCAAATGCACCTTCGGACCACCAGTACCGTCGAACATTTTGAACTTAGGAGGTTTGTAACCCTCTGGCAGTTCTACATCTGGCTGAATACACAAATCCTCATAATTCAAACCCTCAATGCCTTTGCCACCTTCGACACTTTGAAATCTCCCAGTACGCTTCTTGAGTTCTTCCGCCATGATCTTGATGAACATGTCCTTCTCGACAAATTCAGGTATATATAGGGTCTGTTATGGGGTATGGGGTAAAGTTTTCACATATATGGGATTGCTTTGATGGACTCCGGGAATCTGGGCATAATTGTGGTCATTGGTTGAGTCTTGGGGATCAGGGGTAGGCTTTGGTGCGTTTTGAGGAGTGTGATAAGTGGTGGTTTGTGGATATTGAGTCGGATGGTGATGGTGTTATGGAGGGGTAGGTACTGGTGAAGGATTATGGTTTTGAGGAGGTGTGGCGTATTGACGAGGCGCGAGTGGATTTTGCAGATTTTGGTTTTGTGTGTTTTGGGGAGGTACCGGGTTTTGGGCATTTGTGTTTTGTTGGTTGATTTCGGGGATGTTTAGGGTAAGGGAAAGGTTTGCCAAGTTCCGGACCTGCTCAAGCTCCCCTTGTAGCTCTAAGATTTTCTGTTGCAGACGTAGGACCAAATCATTATGTGCTACCGTACTCCGGCCATCTGAAGTTTCAATGTTCTTTGCGTGGGTAGCATTGTCTTTTCTAATACCACTCATATCATCCATTTTTGCTTTTCCTTTATTCTTGGGATCACTTGGTGGAGGAGGAGGTGGAGGACCTCTAGATCTAGTGTGATATGCTGATGATGCTAGTATGCACGAACCAACCTTGGGGAATGGGAATAAACAAAAGAAAAGAAAAAACAAAAAGGTAACCAAGTCAGTAAGGAGTATTAAAAGAATGTTTGCGATATTGAACATGTGTTGCAGAATTAATAAATTCGCTTCCTAATTTGAGGGACCTCATTATGCCCGAGGTAGGCCTAAGATACTCATAGACTTGGAGACAATTGATGCCAATAATTGTGTCATTTCATTAATGCGAAAATGAGTCAAATCTTTACTAAAACGACAATAATGAGAAAGTCACTAATGGCATTTGCCTTATTACAATAAAGAAATTTGAACGAATCTAGAAAGAAATAAAGACATTGTTACCTAATCTATTTGGACCCAGAAGGACCTTCTCCATGCTTGGCCTTCTTGGATCCGTCGATCAGATTCCCCAAGTCGCGCATATCCAATAGTAAGTAAGCCCTTGCTAGATGCCTTCCTTCATTACCTTCCGTGTTCTGACAATCCGAGAGTCTTTTTCTCATCTTTCCCTCAAGTTCCATTAGCCCTTGCTCCAAATATTCCAATCTCTCTGTTGATTTAGTAGCAATTTCTCTCCATTCGTTGATCGCTTGCATATCCACTTTGTGTTGTTTCAAATGACTAGCTTCAGACTCGAAGATCCTCTTGCGCAACATCCTATACTTGACTTGTGTTTCAGCAACGTCATCTATAGCCCTATTTTTCAGATTAATTCCTGGCTTGACATCCCCCGCTATATCATCTACCAACCATGATGGGTAGAAGTACACATGGCCGGTATGATACCTGTCTGGCTCGATAGTATCTTTCTCCACAATGACTTTTGATTCCACATATGCCGTGCCTCGAATTTGTACGAAATGATGTTTCCTTTAAAATCTGCTTTGTATTGGACCAAGTTGGTAACCCGAGGTATAACCTATTTTCTTCCCGCTTGCCTCGATATCCTTATAAGAGCATAAGTATAGATCCCTCTTAACCCGATCAACATTAGATGAGTACTTTGTCTTGATATGATGATGAACTCACTGCTAGGGAACCATTCAAACATCCAATGTACCTTTTCGTCAATTAGATTTATGAAGAAACGCACCCATCTCACAACACTTCCAGGTTGCGCAAACCTATCTAGGATAAATGTCATTATCTTTGGATGATGGTAAGCTATGTAGTCATTCAATAGTCGTCGTAGAAGCTCTTGGCGATATTAACCTCTATAGAAATGTTCTAATAACCAAACCTGCAACAACAGATTACAACCCTCGAAGTGTCCATACCCTTACTTGCATTGATCTAAAACGCGATACATTTTGGCCAAGATTATGGGAATGTTAGTGTAAGTTTGTCCCTCGATTTCTTCCATTAGAGTCCTAGCGACCAGGGCTAAGCGAGTGTGGATCCTTCCCCATTTCATCAAAAATATCAGCAATCCCAAGAAACAGACAATGAACACAAAAACTCGGCGGTGCGTCCAACCCAAGGAAGTGATGGCAAGTTCATCATGATGAAGGCGATATGACTTGATATTCCCATAACATTCGTAAAGGAATTCAAATGGGATGTATGACTTCTTCAGACAGAGTAACTCATCATTTTTCTTGAAACCCAACATTTTCATAAAACCGTGAGGAGTGCGATTTTCTAGTACTAATAAACCTGGACTATCCCATGGCAGCTTAGCGAAGCCTCCTATTTCCTCTACGAGAGGAGTCATTTCTATGTCACCAAAGCGGAAGACAACTCTTTTCTCATCCCAAAACATAGTGGCGGCCTCAATCAATGCCCTATTTGGCCGAATGTCCAATAAGGAAGGTAAAGTACTAAAGACCCTTTTCACATGATTCTTGTCACTAGGTGAGAGGTTCTTCCACCAATCAAGCAGCGAAGGTAGGATGTTTTGAACTATGCCAAACCTGGGGACTTCGTGCTTCATTTTCTGCAAACAAATAGAGTTAGCCCTTTCCTCCTCCGAATCTAACTATTTATATATTAATGATCAACATACCGGTATATTTTCTCAAAGTAGTGCACATAACCTGATGGTGTCCGTTGGGATTATGGAAATCCCGTCAGACTTTGGACAAGGCTTATCTTAGTGGATTATCACGTGGACAATGTTCTAACCCATACTAGGTTTGACATGATGCATGCACAGTTGATATTGGAGTGAGGTTTCTAGAAGGGTTTAGACCGGTACTCTCAAGTGGATAACTTTAGAGGTTTGCATTATGTTTTGGGACTCGTTGGTATGTTCGGACGGGGTCCTAGGGGTCTCAAGTGTGTTTCAGACCATTTTCTCTAATGGTTGCATTGCTGGTTTCTCAGATTTTCTTGTGTTGCATGACTTCTTCGCGATCGCGAGAGTATGACCGCGATTGCGGTGTGTAAGTTGGAGCTGGGTAATTTTTCCACTTTGCATTCACTATTGGAGGGTCACATTCTCGATTAAGGGGCTTGAGCAACGTGTTCGAAGAGACCGTTCGAGATTGCGGTTCAGTGTGGGAGCTGGGGGAGTTTTTCATGCCGTTCGTGGAGGCCTGTATTCTGTGGCCATAACATTTGCGAGAGAAGTGAAATGAACGCGAAGTGTATTATTACATCCCATGTTTTCGTACGTCGTAAGTCAATTGATGTAAGCTCAGAAATGAAATCATCTTTGAAGGTACATAAAGTATGTTAATCATGTTACCATGGAGGTTACAAATATTTAAGATCATGAACAACAAGTACCAAGAGGGTTGGAAGGCTTAGAAGCTAAACGAATTAAAGAAAGAATGTCTCGTCAAAAGTCGACTAGTTGAGAATGTTATAACATGTACTTTTGTGGTGAGACTAAAGTGATTAACTTGGTAAGGAGGTTATGCTATGAGTTAATTTAGTCATATCATAGTCGTGTGTTATGTTTTGACGTCAAGCGAGTTGTGGAACAAAAGTTTGCAAAGGTCATCACAAGTTACATTCATAAAGGTGCTGAAACTTAGGTCAAATGTAGCTGAGCTTTTCTACTAATATACTTGGAATTATGGGATGATCCACGTATCTAATTGATAATCTATGAGTCTAGTTTCTAACGCATTAAACCGTTCATCGATATGACATTGGAGTAGAGAGATAGTTGCAGTTTCGCGAGACTGCGCATACTGCATAGGTGACAAGTAGGTGTGTCACTGAAACGTTTTGAGCTATACATCTCATGCGTTATATGAGGTTTTTTGGGAAATATTATATACCAAATTGAAGGTCTTGGAATTCAGTTTCTAACGCTCTTAACCGTTTGTTCATACGACATCCGGATAAAATGATATAAGCGTCGGAAGAAGGGCCAATGCTAGGGTGGCAAGCAAGCACCTCTTTGACTTTTCAAAAGTTGATATATATAGGTTTTAAATCGTCTCTCTCTTTTCATTTTTCGGAGAACACGACCAGAGAACCCCCGTAAACTTACCCTTAAGCTCTCTACAAGGGTTCAAAATAAGTTTAACATCTCGAGTACGAAATCAAGAAGCGATAACATTTGAACAATCCTTACGATGTAAGTAGCGCGGTATCGCCTCTCTTTTTCTTTGTAGTTTGAATTTTGGAAGGTACTTCATAGTTAAAAAAAATGCCTACTTTCTGTATTTAAGCTTTTAAATATCAAGGAATGTTGATAAGTTCGTTTCCTAATAGTTAGAACTCAGGGGACGGTGATCGGAAGTCGTGAGTTCGATTTATTTCACTTTTAGTGGGCTGTTTTGTAGTCCACTCGTGTTGGCCTATTGTGCTGCTGATTTATGGAGTTCAAAATGATAAAGGGCATGGCGAAACGCCACATGTGGTAGGGTAGTGGGCTGGTCGCTCGTCGTTGAAATTTCAGGCTAATTAATAACTAGTTGATTGGGTGTGTTACGGTATGTTTGGGTTTTTGTTGTATTAAAGGTCCTGAATTGTAGTTAAGTTATTTTTGAGTTGCTGGATGTATTGTGTTGTTGTCTCGCCTATAGTAGGCTTGAGGGAGCAGTAAAATCAGGGGAAATGCTACCCGTTTTATTTTAGAATCGAGTTATAGTGTGAGATACGTGATATACAAGCCCATCTAAGTTGTACATGTATTTTTTTGTTATAGGGTTGGTGCGCTAGTTGTCGTAAGCTTGTTGTTGAGTTGCATTGATGACTTGAGGTATGTTATGTTTAACATTTTCTTTATTTTGGTATGATCCTGTAACTACATGCGTTTGATAACTAGACATAAAGAGAAGTTCGTATTCATAACTTATGTACATCATCCTAGTCTTATAAGTTACAGTATTCTCCCTTATCGGGACTTCATATTCAGTTTAGTATTGTATTTTTTAAGCCAAGAGAGTAGAGAGTCTATATATACAGTATTACAGTATTTTCACCACCACCGAGCTATAATCGATGGGCAGGCTCCTATTGGGCAACCTCTGATCAGATGGTATATTATATACCGAGCCTACTGTGGCCGAGCGCCTATGAGCGAGCCCAGAATAGCCGAGATACAAAGCCTAGTATGGCCGAGCGCCTATGAGCGAGCCTACTATGGAAGAGCAGTTACACACACCGTGCCTTATAGGGCCGGGCAACTATTTTACTTAGTATATTGAGAGAGAGAGAGATGAGTTAGTATCAGCAGGTAATCATATCTTCAAATTATATTTGACTCCAAAGTACTTTCAGTAATTATATTATCAGTTTAGTTTCAGCTTTCAGTTATTCTGTTGCCTTACATACTTGGTACATTATGTCATACTGACATCCCTTTTGCTGGGGACGCTGTATTTTATGCCTGCATGTCCTGATAGACAGCTGGATAGACCTTCCTAGTAGACAAAGTCAAACATTAGCTTGGTTGGTAAGCACTTCCTCGGAGTTACCAGGTCTATACCTTGGAGTCCATTTTATATATACAGGTTTGATGGGTAGGTGGAGGCACTGTCCCGACCATGATACAGTTCAGTTATCCCTAGAGGCTTGTAGACGAGTCCTGTACAGTATTGTGGCTTATATATATCAGTATTGTGGTTTTACCAGCCATATATAGATGTTTAGTTTGGTATTGTTTGTTGTAGACATTATTTTCTGATGATTCAGAATATGGCCTCATCGGCCTAAGTTGAGTGTTAACCCTCCAGAGTTCATTGTTATAGAGTGATACGCTCGGGCTGAGTATGGCACTGGGTGCCGGCCATGCCTCTTCAAGTTTGGGGCGTGAGATGTATTTTATGGCAGTGTTCATTTAGTGCTTCGCGATCGCAAAGTTGGTCCCGCGATTGTGAAGGGTTTACCTGGAGAAGTGTTATAAGGTTCTACTTATGGACTTGAAACTTATTTTTATCCTATTTTGATATTGGGAGCTCAGATTGGGGCAATGTTTTAGGCGATTTTCACCACTTGGATTGCAGTAAGTGTTCCTGATTTGGTTTTTGATTACTATTCATTGTTCTATCTTCGAGTTTGGCATTTGATCGATGAATCTAAAAGAGAAATTAGGGGGTTTTGGCAAAACTATTCTAAAGTGAATAATTGGGTTTTGATTATCCATTCGGAGTCGGATTTGGATGAAACGTAAATGATTGGTCATGTATTCGAATGGGTTATTGAAATTTGTGTGTGTTGTCGGGTTCCAAGGTGTAGGCCTGGATTGACTTTTTGGTTGACTTTGATTATTTAATTAAAGATTCGACCTTTATCATGTGGGTTTGATTCCTATGGCATTAGTTGATGTTTTTGAGTTGCTTTGGGCTAGATTCGAGCCGTTGGGATGTCGTTTCATGGGGAAGGCATTTTTGGATTATGGTTTTGGCTTGTTTGAGGTAATTATCTTACCTAAAATTGGTTGAAGCACTAGTTTCCTGAGTCATTAGTGTTGGCTATGTGATATAGGTGGCACACATGTGAGGGGATTGAGCTCATGTGCGTGCACCGCGAAATTATCCATGATCGAGGTAGTGATTAGGCTATTATATTAATTTCTAAGCTTCAGGTTATCATGTTTTTCCTATGTTGAAAGGCACGAGACCGTCGACTGCACCGTTGATCGACTAGTTTATCGCAAGTAAGCCTTTCCAATTTAAAAGGGTAATTTTTGAAGAGCGTGGACACTCCTCAATTGCCTCTATGTTATTAATGGGGCACGAGTGGAATATGATGTGGAGTATGCTTTATGCAAAGATAATAACACGTTTCCAAGTATTTGCATGATAAATATGTAAAAGCAATAAATACAGTATTAAGGTAAAACATAAAAGACATAATAAGAAAGACAAAGGTAGATGTTAGTTCATAGAATATAGGGAATGTAATAAAGTAAGCAAGGGAGTAGGGGTGGGAGAGACATGATGTAGCAATCTTTAAACAAATAAAGAGCAGTTTAGAGCAAATAAAGGTGAATAGGAAAGGGATATGCATGTTATAACCAATTTAAGCAAAGGAAGGTGGAGCAGGGAAGGGGTGTGCATATTACAACGAATTTAAACAAGTAAAAGGAAAATGGGAGAGGGATGTGCATGTAGTAGAAAATAAAAATGGAAAAGGGAAGCACGTTTATATCAAAGAAGACTAATCCATATAAGCCAAATTCGCTATGGTAAGAGCCTAAGTGTAAATCCCCAGCAGAGTCGCCATGTTGTCGCGCCCCTTTTTCTCGCAAAATTGGGTTTCGACATGTGACAAATATTTTAAAGGAGGTATTAAAAGAGGAGAGTCGCCACCTAACGCGTTTTAACGTGCGTTAGGAAACCTATTTGCAAATGACTCATGTTTAACTGGTCAACGCCACCAAAGATTGGGTAAGGGCTCAAGTTACCTCAAAGAGAATGTGTTAGGCACTCCTCGAGGTCCACAACTGTGGGTCCCGGCCGAACTTAAATTATATGGATTAGTCTATGTGATCAAGTAAGCAAAGAGAGCACAAAATCTAAGAATTTTATTACAAAGAGATCTTGAATAGAGAGGTACAACTATTTTTCCATTCTAATAGAAAAGAAAGGAGGGGGGGGGGGGGTCCTAAGTTTTTTAGCCAAAAGGATCACCCCGTGCAACATAAATAATATTTCGTAACTCCCTTGAGATAGGGTGTTACTCATATTATCCAGCGGGTAGAGACTATCATCTCCTGCTACCCGATTAATATGTTAAAGTTGTTTACTTAAGAGCGCTCTAATTCAATTCTAAGTCATGCCCTACACGTGCACTACCCGTCCAATACCTATGGTCCAGGAGGTTTTGGACCTATATTTGGATGGTTCTAAACCTTATCTAGGCTGCTCAAAAATGCAAAACTAGGCGACAAACAAAACATATAAAGACTTCACATAAAAGCAATTGAGGGCTCACATTGACCTCCACACTTAAAGCAGCGAATGCACGCAAACACATATGTCAATTAGGAAGCTGCAGAATCTAGAATCTTAAATCTATAGACATGCTTTCTAGGCGATTTTTGAGTCAAAGTATGCGGACAATTTCAGATGCAGGACATTGCTTATAGACAAAATTATTCAGACATTACAAGCTGATTATTGAAGATTTTAAGTTACCAATCCTATATGTGTTATGCATAGGTGATCTATGCAGTTGACTATAACAAAATCTGCTGGGAAAAGTCCAAGAATTATCCAGGTTTTCCTAACAGTGACGCTCAGGAAACAATGTTTGAGTAGTCTAGTATTAACCAATTAACGAGCAATTATTTCCTATAGGCAGGATCTCTAACGCACAACACTTTAAAGCTTATTTTATCGTCATATCTTAATCCTATAGGCATAATTTCTAGGCGCAACGCCAAGTAGAATAATTGCAATCCTATGGCATCATTTCTAGTAGGCGATGAGTATTGACAGAAACATCGATGAGAAACTAATCCCTATAGGAAAGTTCTCTAATAACACATAGCAATAAATATAATTGCAACATTTAGGGTTTGAAAGCAGACAATGTGTGTGTGTGCGCTTCTTCTAATGTTGTGATTTCTAAAGTGTACATGTAATCGAACAACACATATAGCAAATAAATTACCAAGTCCTATAGGCATGTTATCTACCCATTTTGCATGTAAATATTAAATTCTACCCATTTCCCCTTTTTACTAACACCCCAATTGCTTATACAAAAGTTATTACATGCCCAACAATGAGTAAAAATATAAATGTTACACAGCAGTGATAATAGGCCCACAGTAGGCTCAACATGAAATACCCAGCATTGTCTGGGCCTTCAACAACTCTCACACAGCGTACCCAGACCTATAATATGGGCCATATGCAACACACAACCCCAAAATCCATAAAGGAGCCCAAAGTCAATTTATTTAACCATAACACCAAGTGTTGCATCATTTAAATCAGCCAATTCAGGTACACGACAAATAATAGGATGTAATAGGATGGATAGGAGTAGTTTGAGATTTAGGGAATGACTAAGGACCAAGCCCTAGTGTGTCAGAGTTCACAGGGGTCTCAATTGGACCCCGAGCAGTGCTCACACTAGGGTGATCGATAATAGAACTTAGGTAGCCTTGGCTTTCAGCCGGCTAAGAATGACAACTCAACAAAGAGCATAAATGACAAGTGAAGGATAGTAAACCAAGGTTGAGAGACAAAGCTGAGGGGATACAAACATAGTCAAGTTGAGAACATAGAGAAAATTATCAAACAAGCCTTAAGGGCCTTTAGAACAGACTTAGCAAATATTCAGAAGAACAAGTTCAACACCTAGTGCATAAGTGGTCATACATTAGCAGAACAGATTTGCAGGATTGGTGACAGTAGCATACACAAATTCATAATAAAGGAAAAGGTCCAAATTATGGTAAGTATAGGTCCTGATATTATGAAACAGTCATGCTAATTTGGCAATAGGACAACATTTAGACATGAGAAAAGCAGATTACAACTACTGGTGAATCGGGGTCGGAGGGGGGGTTAAACATGCTAAAGGGCATACTAATAGGATCAAACATGCTATATAGGCAGGATATCATCACAGCAATTCAGGATAGGATAGGAAACAGATTTGTGCCATATAGTGAGTGTACATACTCAAGTTTTGAACACAATCAACTAGCTAACGAAAGATAGCACACATTATGTAGGCAAAGCATATTCGAATAACAAGATTGATGGCCTAAGGCAAAATTAAACACCAAGAGATGCTAACAAGTGTAAAGGTCCCCAACAGTAGTAATTCTTAACACATGAACTAGTCAGATTTGGAAAATATCTACTTAATAGAACCAGGTTTAGGCATGCTTGAAGCTAAAAGTTAAAGAGACCTAAAAAAATTGAAGAAAGCAAACAGAATTGCACATAAAACAGCCCAGAAAAACATATTAAACTGACGAACTTCAGGAGTGAAAACATATGCAAATCATAGATACATAGGAATGAAATTACAAAGTGTAGTAACTCACAATTTAAGCGAAGAACAGTAAAGATGAACTTCCACAGAAAACCTAGAATCCCAATACGTCAAAGTTACCAAGAGCTTCGATGAACTCAGGGAAATGCTCGCACCAAGAATAGGATAAGTAACAAGGTGTTAATGGCCTTGGCTTTCAGCTGGCCAATACAGAATACTGAGCAAGAGAGTAGCAAAACCCCAATTTATTGAAGAAAATCGATTTCAAAGTCTGTCTTAAAGGGGACTTGGGAGGGGTTTATATAGTGAAAGAAATTGGAAGAACAAATATGGAAAACAATCAATTAAACACAAATAGGGAAAGAAAATCAGTCAAATTTAAGCAGGAACAAGGAAAGTCACATGTATAGCCTATTCCGAGTAGAAATAGGTAAAAAGGAAATCGGACAAACCCTAGTTGGCAATTGGTCAAACAATTAGCCAAGAATCTCGGTGAATCGAATCCACATGATCCTGTTGAGAGTGTATACAGATGGATTTTTATCTGAATCTTGTAGGTTGAGAATGATTACACTTGATTCGAAGAGGTAGTTCTTGCCAAAATCGGGCAAGTACTAAGTAACAACACGAACAGGTGAATGGTAACGAGATAATACAAATAAGGTAAGTAGATCATGGAAAGAGTCCATGTTTCAGATGGATTCAGAGAGTTTTAGGAAGGCGGCGATTAGAGTTCTTCAGAGAAGGGAGAGGGTTTCAGGGCGGCACGTTAGAGGGAAATGAGATTAGTGTTTGGGGTTGAGTAGTTTAAAAGGGTAGGTTGATTGTGGGCCGTTGATCTTAGAGATCAACGGCCAGGATTTTAAAGAGGGATTAGGGCGGGTTAATTAAATGGGTATGGGTGGTGGGTTGCTGGTGTTGGACTATGGGTTATTGGGTTAGGGTATTGGGCCTTTTGGTCAGAAAATTAGTTAAAAATTGGGCCAGCTCTTTTAAATAGAAATGAAAAGGGAAATAATTTAATAAAATAGCTAAATAAATATATATAAAATGATACTTATGCAAATTAATACTTTAAATAATAATAGAAGACTATAAAAAATATAAAATATTATTTTGACCCTAAATGAAATGTCAATTGCAATAAGAATGCAAAATATAGGCTATTATTGCAAATTTATGCAAATAGCCTAAAAATATAATTGTAATTATATAAAAAGTAAGTGAAAATATTTAAAAAATGCATTAGGGATGCAAATAATAATTTGAAGTAATTAAGTTATCACAAATAATTTAAAATGGTAATTACTGAATTTTTTTATGTAAATGAGAGAAAATTAATTTAAAAGCTCTAAAATTATGGGAAATTATAAGAAGTGCTTGTGTAAATTAAATAATAATGCAAAATGATATTTTGAAAGTATATATATTGTTTGAAAAATATATGATGGCAAAATTGGGTATCAACAACGAACAGCTTTGTGATGTGTATTATGACTTGCGTGTGTGAGCAAGTTTGATTTTCGGATGATTCGGGAATAAATTGAAAGAACAATTCTTATTTTTGAAGCTTAAACAAAAAAAGAGTTGACCGGAGTTTGCCTTTTGAGCAAACGACTCCGTAATAGAATTTCGATGATTCCTATCGCTTCGTATGGTAATTTCGGACTTATGACTGTGTGTGGGTATTTATTGTGAAGTCCGTAATTGAATTTGGCTTGAAATGGCGAAATTAAGAAATTGAAGGTTTGGAAGTTTGACCGGGGAGTTGACTTTTGAAATCGGGGTCAGAATCCGATTCTGGAAATTGGAATAGGCCCGTTATGTCATTTATGACTTGTGTGCAAAATTTAAAGTCAATCGGACTTGACATTTTAGGTTTCGACATCGAATGTAGAAGTTGGGAACTCTTAGTTTAATTAAGTTTGAATTGAGGTGCGATTCGTCGTTTCGATGTGGTTGTATGTGATTTGAGGCCTCGAGTAGGTCCGTAATATATTTTGGGACTTGTTGGTATATTTGGTTAGGGTCCCGGGGGCCTCGGGTGTGTTTCAGATCATTTTGGGCTACATTGGATGCTAGTTTTCTGATGTCTGGTGTTGTTCTCCGCGCTCGCGAGGTGTCTCTCCCGTTCGCGAAGAAGGATTTGGCTTCTGGGATTTTGTTCTTCGCGTTCGTGAAGAGACTCTCGCGTTTGCGAAGAAGGAAATCCTGTTGTCCGTCACCCAATTTTGGAAGCTTATATCTTGCAATCTATAAGGAATTTGGAGATGATTTAAAAATGAAAGTTGTAGCCCTTTGTGTCTAGTATTCCGAAAATCAAACAGTTTGGAATTTGGAGTTGTGTACAAAAGGTTATGATGGATACACTATAGGCTGTCCGGGAAGAGTTTGAAAATCGCGAAGAAGAAATTTTTGTTGCACAAGGCTGACTTTGGAAGCTTATATCTCACAATTTATAAATAATTGGGAAATGATCAAAACATTAAAGTTTTAGCCCTTGATTTATAGTTTTCAGAGAGTTAAACCATTTGTCATTTGGAGTTCTGTACCAAATGTTATGACTATTCTACTAGACGATGTCGGAAAATAGTTTGGAAATGGTTGTTGAGAAATTTGTTCATCGCGAACGCGAGAGGAGGGTCGCGAACGCGAAGAACAAACCCCTGGGCAGCAGAATAAAGTCCAAAAATGAGACTTCATCTCATTCTTCCATTTTTGAATGAAGGAAGCTCTGGTGAGGCGAGTTTTAGAGAGTCTTTCAAGGAAAACATTGGGGTAAGAATTCCTAACTCGATTTTGGTTAAAATACATGAATCTATTATTGTTTTTATCATCAAATTAGTGAATTGGGTTGAGAATGGTAGAAATTTTCTATACCTTAAATTGAGGATTTGGAAGTTGATTCGTTATCAGAATTCGATAAAATTGGTATGGTTGAACTCGTATCGGAATGGTTGTTCGGATTTCCTAAAACTTCTGTCAGGTTACGAGAGGCGGACCCCGCGTTGACGTTGTAGAATAAAATTTTAAGTTAAAGTTTTATAATTATTTTCGATGAATTTTAATGAAGTTATACAATTAATTTGGATAGATTTGAGCTGTCTTGAGGTCAATTCAAGCAAGAAGACTATTTTGGCATATCAACATAAATTCAAAAAAGTAAGTATCTTGCCTAACCTTGAGTGGGGGAATTACGCTTTAGGCATTGAGTCGTATGTGCCATTTGTGTAATGTAAAATCCGTGTACGTGAGGTGATGAGTACGTACTCGGGCTTATATTTGTGCAAATTTTATTGGTTTAAAGTCTTAGGCATTTTAATGTATTACATTGGAAATTGCTGGAACTTATTAATTTTTATTTGTCATGTCTCATTATTTGGTTGTCAAATTTATTTTATATGATAATTTGGTGTGATTGCTACTTTGATTTTCATGTGAATTTTGTGTGCTTGTTGAGTTGACATTTCCTAGAAATTATTACATTATAGATTTTTCCATCTGCAAATAATTTATTAAATAAGATTAAATTGAGACATTATTATATTTATCGGAAATTTGGATTTAAGAAGTGGTCATTCTTGCTGAGTTATTTTTCCATCTTTGCGATTGCATATTTACTTTGGGACTACGAGGCGATTCCTCGGGAGATCTCTCTGTATTACATATTTACTTCTGGGACTACGAGGCAGTTTATCGAGAGATTCCCCTGTATTGCATATTTACTTTTGGGACTATGAGGCGGTTCCACGGGAGATCCCCCTGTATTGCATATTTACTTTTGGGACTACGAGGTGGTTCCTCGGGAGATCCTCCTATATTGCATATTTACTTTTGGGACTACAAGGTGGTTCTTTGGGAGACCCCCCTGTATTGCATATTTACTTTTGGGACTAAGAGGCGGTACCTCGGGAGTGCTCTTGTTGTTTACCTCTATTTGTTGTGTTGTTCCCTCCTCAGTCATTTCATTATATTATTTTATATTCTGCCGCGTGAGTTGTTCGTGCGGTTGTGATAGAGATATGGGCACGAGGTGCCATAAAAATATGAAAGTGGGCTGAGACCCATAATTTTTGTGATTATGAAATGAGGCATCACATGGTGACTTTTACTTGAAAGGAATTATATTCGAAAGATTATTTTTAAGAATTATATTCGAAGATATTTATTTGAACGAATTATGTTCGCAAGATTTATTTGTAAGAATTATATTTGAAAATTTTTACTTGAAATGAATTTATTTTCGAACGATTTTATTTGAAGGAATTATATTCGAAAGATTTTATTTGAAACAATTATATTCGAAATATTTTATTTGAAGAATTATATTCGGAGATATTTATTTGAAAGAATTATATTCATAAGATATTTAATTGAAAGGATTTCTATTCGAAAAACTTATAGATAAAAGATGTATATTTTGAAGGACTTGATTAATTGATTGTGATGTGTTCATTACTCGTTTGGGAAAAATTTATGGTGTTCTTGCTTCCTTGCTGTTTATATCACTAGTTGGTTGTTGTTGCTATCACTGCTACTTGTTTTTTATTATTTTTGTATGCTATATTACACATGTTATTTGACTAGTGAGTGTCTTGACTGCATCTCATCACTACTCCACTGAGGTTAGTCTTGATACTTACTGGGTACCGATTGTGGTGTACTCATACTACACTTCTACACATTTTTGTGCAGAGCCATTTATTTGAGATATCGGATTCGGGTAGAGATTAGAGTGTGATCGCAAGGATTCAAAGTAGAGTTGCTTGGTCGTCGCAGTCCCTTGGAGTCTTTCCATTTTATTGTACTATCAACTCTTATTCGAACAATATTGTATATTCGATCCTTGAGATCATTGTATGTATTCAGTTAGAGTTTGTGACTCAGTATTACCAGTCTTGAGAGGTTGTTATTATTATTTCCGTTGTTGGTTTCGACACTTGTATTAAATTATATGTTAAAACAAAAATTGGCTCGAAATATAATTGTAATCGGCTTATCTAGTCTTAGAGACTAGGTGCCATCACGACGCATGTGGTGGGATTTTTGGGTCATGACAAGAAGCGAGACCGCAGAAGCGGAGTGAGGGACCGCAGGAGTGGAATGAGCCATAGATGCGTGTGTGATGTCGCTTCTGTGACGCCGCTGATGCGGTTAAGTGTTCGCAGAAGCGGAAAGCCTGAGCAGATTATTAAAACAAGGGTTCGTGATTTTGGCTTCATTTCAAACATTGTAAGCACGAGTTTGGGCGATTCTTGAGAGGGTTTTCGAGGGGATTCTTGAGGTAAGTCCCTTGTGCTCATATTTGATCAATAATCTTGCTTTCCCATGGAGTTTTCCACCTAGTTGGTGTATATTTAAGGTGTAAATTAAGAGTTTGAGGTTAGGGATTTAGAGAGTTTGATTTGGGAATGTGGGTGACGATTTGGTGTTGGATTTTGATAATTTTAGTATGGTTGGACTCGTGGTTGAATGGGATTTCGGGTTTTGTGACTTTTAACAAATTTCGAGACGTGGGCCCGAGGCCAGCTTTTGAGTCGATTTTTGACTTTTGATTAATAACCTAGTATTTTTCTTCTGGAATCGATTCCTTTAGCCCGTATTGATTATATTGAATTATTTATGGCAAGATTCGAGTCATTCTAAGGTTGTTTCGCAAGGCAAAGGTGTGTTGGAGTAGAGATTTACTCGGATTGAGGTAAGTAACACTTCTAAACTTGGCTTTGAGGGTTTAAAACCCTGAGTTATGTGTTATACGATTGGTGTTGAGGTGACACACATGCTAAGTGACGGGTGTATGGGCGTGCACCGTACGGACTGTGACCTGGTCGTTTCCATGAAACTGTATAGTGGATTAATCTTGTTGATATCCGTATTTTCATCATGTGATAAAGTAATTGAGCTGTCAATCATGCTAGAAATCATGTTTAGGCAATTGCTGGTACTGTTGAGACCCATAGTGGTCGTTTTCTTGCTGTTGACTTATTGATTACATTGATATTTCGTACTCAGTCATATTTATTCATTACATATTATTTCTCAGTTTCTGTTGCTATTTATTACTATGTCATAATATCATTTGGGCTAGCTTCACGAGATTGTGAGCCCGAGAGAGAGAGAGAGACTAGAGAGATTGGTGACTGAGTGAGGCCGAGGGCCTGATTAAAAGTGACAATATGGGATCGGACTGCACGCCGCAACATGTTTATTGATTTATGCCTGGATCTGGCCTATTATAGCACTCGGGATGAAGGAGCCCCTCCGGAGTTTGTACACACTCCAAAGAGCGCAGCTGATTATTTTGAGGGATGGATCTTCCCTGGATATGGATCTTATCCGAATCATTTATATTCGGGGATGGATCCTCCCCTGGGCTGGATTGGCCTTATACAGTACTAAGTGATTGACTGTGTGTATATATATATATATATATATATATATATATATATATATATATATATATATATATATATATATGGGATGGATCTTCCCTGGTCTGGATTGGCCATATACAATACTGAGCGATTGAGTATTCTAAGAGTGTGAGTACACGAGACTTTCAGTGTGGTGCATTGCATACAACATCTGTGTTGGCATGTAGATGTAGTGAGGTCATACTCCTCATATCATTCAGAATTTGATCTATTTTACTTGAATTGAGTTTAACTGCTGAACCTGGAAGCATGCCTACATTCCTGTACTGTTATTTCTATGTTGAACTGTACCTACTGAGTTTGTCACTACCTTTCAATCCAAAGGTTAGATTTGTTACTTATTGAGTTGGTTGTACTCACGCTACATCCTGCACCTTGTGTGCAGATCCGGGTGCTTCTGGTCACGGCGGTTGCTGAGTTGTGGAGTTCGGATTTTCGGAGACTATCGAGGTAGCTGCTTGGCATTTCCCAGACCTTTTTCTATCCTTCCCTATCTTTTCACATATTGTATTTAGTTTTAGACTATCATAGACATTATTTTCCAGACTTGTGATGTATAGATGCTCATGTACTCTGTGACACCCCGATAGTTGGGAACTTCCGCGTTGTGTTTTGGGTTTCTATCCCGTTTATGAGAACTTTTATCGTTTAAACTACTTTCATTCATTTTCTGTTAAAAGTGTTGGAAATATTTTAAATGTCGGCTTGCCTAGTACCTCGATAGGCGCCATCACTATAGGTTGGGATTTTAGGTCGTGACACTAACCCACATTTTTGGCGATGTTCATTCAAATAATAACTTTATTCTTGATATGTTATACATTTATTTTCATCCCTATATTCTCTATTTTCAAACTTTTTGAACAAATTCATACATAAGAATTTTTTATAATGGGTGAAGATTCTATTTTCTAATCATTCTCATAAGCAGCATTTTAACATCATGCCTCATCTTACATATGTTATTCCCCAACACTATCCATCCATCAAGACTCTTTCAACTTAAAATCATCTGTATCGGTCTAGTACATTTATTCATTCCTCTATAAGTCTTGCATGATGTTATCTTACCCTATTGGTACTCATGACATGTAGTTTATCTCCTCATCTTTATGGCGATCACAATTGGAGAGCCTTCAAATCTCAACTTACTACTCACATAACTAATAAATTCACTTCGTGGAAAAATATTCATTCCCACTATTACCAAGCTTGTGACATGCCCTGACTATCGATTTTTTAATACCAAAGTCTGTCTTTTCGTTTTGTTTCTTTTAGAAATTCTTATTATTACAAAATTACCACAACTCGTAGACCTTCAACACTTGGTTATTGATGCAATCTCGATGATACTCATATTCTTTAAAGATTAGCACTCTCTTTTAGTATCGTTTCTTTCACTTAAGGACCATCTCCTAGCTTACATCATCCATATATTATTTAGTAAATACACTAGAAAAAAGTCTTTCCCCATATCCTCTCGCGCGAAGTGTGCATATATAACTTTTTTTTATATCTTTTGGAGCTGGTATTCAAGTACTCAAGTCGACTCATACCTAATCCAAACTTCTAGAAAACATTCGAACCATTTGTTCGTTCATTAACAACTTGTCTAAACAATGGCGATCTATCTCTTTAACTTCCATAACAAATGGACCATACCTTTTTCATTTACAACAAACTCGTAGCCCCAGTGCAACATCCTTCATTGCTCTTATACTTTGTATTCTTCTTGAAGATTTTTCTTTTACCCCATCACCTTACGAAGAAATTAAATGCCTGACTCTCCCCCACTTAGGAGTAAGTCGCTTCTCAAGCCTTTACCTATCGTATGCATACTTTACAAAGTCTTTATACCACAAGTAAACTTGTCTTGTACACTTACATATCTACCCCGGTGTTAATGGTCATTTAGTTCCCAACTAGGAATCTCATCTTACAGTTTTCACTTCCGACAAAACTTGACTCATATCCTCATCATCATACTTATATTACCTTCTAATTCTGATAATAGAATGGAATCGCTATGCTCATCAGAGCTCTCTTGGTTCCTTCACTTTTTAAGTGCCACCACACTTCTTAACCACAAGTGATGTTGGTAAGTGTCATCCTCCTCTTCCCGTATCATAATAACATGATTAACACATTACTTTTTATGTATATATGTATTATCCTTGCATCCCTCTTACGTCGTACTCTATGGTCTGTGCTCAAATGAATATGTTCCATAAGTACGACTCCATTAGACCTCTAAGTCCATGCCCAACCACTTTTAACAAGTACGAGTTCTTCACAAAAAAATTGTATACCATCTTCGTGCAACATTTTATAGTAAGTCTTGTTCTCACAATAATAAATTCAAGACACTAAGGATCTATCTTTAGATTCCATATAGATTTTCAAACCACGTCCACATATGCAAATTTTTGGAGCATACCCTACTACCCATGAAATTTAACATGTGGCTACATAATGAGCACCTTTGTTTCTAATAAGGTACTCTTTACCCTCATTCCTAACATAACATCCTTAGGATGCATGAGACATAATCACATATCTTTGAAACATTTGAAATCCTTCGGCCTCCAGTACCACTATTGTTCTCTAACTCTTTAGATTTAACTCGTTAATGTAATATTTACAACCCATCAAAAGTATTAACCTTACCTCGTACATTATTCAATATATTCAACCCCTTTACATTTCCTATTTTTTTTCCATCAATGGATATTCAACTGCTCTATTGGCTCACTTACGAGGGTTCTAGGGAATATTCTCATAAACTTTATCTTTCATGAATATATTTATATTAAAATGAGATATACCTCGTCTAAACAAGTTTAATGTTGCCCATTCATGATGACTTGCCTTTCTAGACAATTCTTGTTACTCCTTCAACCTTAAAGGTTATGCCTTTTGTACACTTTGCAACTTAGCACGTATTTCACTTATTCATTCAAGCTTCTTTACATTATTGCCATGTATATCCACATTCGTTATTAATAATTAATGTCATTCAGGTTGCCTTGATCACATGAAAATGCACTTTGATACTCTACATATGTCGTTTGCTAGCTCATGTGATATGATATTTACTACAACCTTTCATATCAAGTATCCACCTTATCCACATCAATTTTCAATATCCAATCATAAAAATCTTGGGATATGAACTCCTTTAGTTAACTCGAAACTATGATATTTACCCGACTGAACTTTAATTCTTTATATTATACTTGTCTTTCATGATGGTAGCCATCATATCACATGACTATCCTTCTCCTCGAGCAATTCCAACTATATACTAGGATCATGCCCTCCCAAGGTGCGGTTATTCTTTTCGGTAGCACAAACATTTTACCATTTCCGATACATCACAACAACGATCAATTGGTTTCTCGTCTTATCTTCCTTCAAAAAGTCATTAGCTCTTGGCTAACAACTACAATTCATTATAGCAACATTCGATTTGAACCCAATTTATTTCATTCCCAATCTTGGCCATTATGTTCAAATTAAGAGTCACCAAACACTTTCTTGGATAATCCTTTAGTAGATAGGGCCATTACTTACTCAACACTCTCCTTCGTAAATCACGTCAGAATTTTGATACAAAAGGATAATTTTCTCCTTTGTTCAAGCTTTAACGTACGATCTAGAGTAGGAAGAAAGGAACGAGACAATCCTACAATGTCCATGTAAACTTCCCTGATATGGGTGTAGTGCACAACACACCAATAAAGATAACTCCGTTGGACACGATTCCATAGCTGCCTATGACTCAAATTAGAACCTAATGCTATGATATCAAATTTGTCATGACCCAAAACTACATGACCGGCACCCGACACACTACCTAACTCGGGTGACTAACCCATACTAGAATATCCATCTATATGCCCAATAAATGCATGCAGAAGCTTTTTTAACATAATAATTTTAAATAATTAAAATCATACATAATCTTTAAATACATCATTTTCAATAACTGGAAATACATAAGGATAACAATATCTCTTTCATTTCATGCTATGTGAATAACCATCAATTACATCCCCAAAAGAATACTAATAGTCTATGGAATCTTTAAGAAATGAGAATAAAATAAAGACTTGGGATAACCCCAACCAAAGAAATAAGATCAACGTGACAGTTACCACGGAATAGAAGTGGTGCCTCACCATACACCTCGGAAAGAGAGTCATCCTAGCCTCATTCGTTCATCACGAACCACACCTCATCCTGAAATATATAAAGTAAGCGAACCCTGAAGAGGAGCCCCTAAGGGCTGAGTACAGCACGACGGTATTCAATAAGTGTCATAGACTCTCTCTGTGTAACAGTGAGAGAACACTGCTTGGGATGGGGATATTGTGTGCTAAATAGGGGGCGAACTACTTTGAAATAGTGACGAAGAGATCACTGCTTGGGATGGGGATATTGTGTGCTAAATGCTTCTTTGAATGTTTTACTTATATGATTAGATGTCAATTCCAATCTTACAGCTAGCTATTGCATATAAGTAATATATAGTAAACTTATATTTTCTTTGCCAATCTTTATTACTTATGAGTAGTTGGACTATTAAAGTAAACCGAGTCTTTTGTAACTCAATGCTCAAACTTATAAAAGGTTTGACATGTTAGTGGTAACTATTAAAAGGGCTAAGCTATTCTAGATTTGCTGAAAGTTAGTACCTAATTGTTTTTAGTCTATTTGAGTCTATTCTAGTATTAAAATTATTTTGTAAGCATTTGATTCCATTCTGAAGTTATGTGCAACTATTTGTATTTCGTTCTAAACTCATTCCCTTTTCCATAAGCATATTTAAAATCCGGAGTTTTCATTTATGTTGGTTTTTAAAAAATCTGAGGTTAGCTTTGCAAATGTTTTGGCGGTTTGGCCTTATCATTTAGTTAAGTTTTTCTTTACCAGTATACTTGTCGCATTTGTCTTTATAATTTTTTAATGAGTGATATTTTACTTGTGACATATTGGTCATTAAAAGCTATGAGTTGCCTTTACAAATAATCAGTCATGCTTACTATTTTAAACACGTCCTTTTAAAACACTTGTTTTCAGTTAAATTTGCTTTAACTTATTTCAAATTTTGAGTATTATATCAAATAACTTATTCGTATTAGTAGAGCATATTCTTATTCCTCATTCAATCCTGCATAAACTATTTTCACATAACTTAATAAAATATTAATTATTTAGTTTAATACCGCTAGTCAAATACTACAGGAAATATTTTCTTTATATGCCATACCATATGTTGTATAAGGTATATGAAAGAAAAAGAAAAAAAGAACAAAAACGTCTCATAAGTTTGTTTACTTTTAAAACAGATAACAATTGAATTTATACGCGGTTTTAAAGATATGTGGATTGATTCAACACAAATGATCAAGAATATTAGATAAATGAGTTAAAGACACGATGAATAATCAAACCAGTCGTAACGTTATGGCCTAACTCGAACTTGGATTGGCAATAGTTTCTGCCCTCGGTTGGATCCTAGGTTCGAAGCCAATTAAGAACAAAGAACAAAAGTAAAGTAAAGACTTTGCTATAGCTAGAAAGCAGAGAAATAAGTTTGTATGAATGTGTCCTATTGAAATAAAAGCTTTCCTTTTATATAGTAGGAGAGTTTCACCCCTAGTTCAAGTCTAAAAAAAAGGTAAAAATCTTTCTTTCTCGTTAATTACTGATCCGTTACCGACATTGGGCGAGATTTGCGCCGTGGTATCCGGTTGGACATGGATATCATGGCCCTCCGTTAGTTGTGTGCAACCGTTCATGCGCTTCCCGAAGTCTCAGAACCCATCTCAGGTCCGGGGTGCGTCGTTTTATCAAGTCCGATGGCGAGGATTTTGTTCGGGCCTTGGTACAAGAAGTTCTCAGCTTCAACTCCGATCCCGTGTAATCATACCCTTGCTTCGTTTGACCCACCGGGAAATCGGGGTATATGTTATCCCCGGTTTCACCCGTATACAAAGTTATACAGTAATTAATTTTTCTTATACCTCTAGCCAAACTTCATATTATCTGATACAATTTTATACTTATCTATTGTTTCAATCCTTCTAATCAAATCGCTCTAAAATCACCAGTATGGGCTGATTAAATTAAGCATAAAATGCGTGACACATTTTCGTTTGGCCAATTGGCCTACTTGACCTAACCAGTTGCTATCAAGAGGTGGCAATATCCCTTTTGTGACAATCACAATGACGTGACAATTAAGACAATTGGCAAGCAGTTGAGCACTAAACAACCAAGAATATTAATTAATTAACAATATCTCAAACACATATGTTTAACGAATGTCATCAAAGGAATATAGAATCAAATTCCAAAATACAAATCGCACCCTCTTTTACATCATCAAGAAATTTGGAAAAGCCAACAAGGATATTTATAAACATAACGTTACAACGAATAAACGTAAATCCACACAGAGGGAATTAAGCTGGCGTCACTCGTTAAAAACAAGCATCCAAGACACAGCAGCAACACAAGGCAGCACAACTGCAACAAACGCACAAAAAAAGTTAGCACTACATTACAAGCTGTGCGAAGAAAAAAGCTAATCAATCAGAATTAAGAGAGAAAGGAAAGAGAGACTTAAGAAATAAGCTTTCCCCTGGGCTTTAATAGTTGAAAATGACATAATACTAATAATTCTGCTTTCCCTCTGGCTAAAGCTCTATTACTTTAATCGCCCGTGAAAATCAACTTGGTGCATAATATAAAGATCTTTTGATTCAAGATAGGGTTGTTGACATGAAAAGAGAATATGAATCATTTCTTATCTTCTTCCTTTGACCTCATTGTGGAAAAGCCTTCTTGCAAAAGAAAGGACTATAGATTGAGCAATTTCGAGGAAAATGATCTATGGTTAGTTGCAATTTGAATAGATAGAAATCATTTGATAAAAATATTTTGTGTCTAATTTACTAATTGAGGGGAAGCTTTGGAACAACGGTCAAATTATCTCCATGTCTCCACATGTTCGAGTCATAGAATCGCATAAGGGTAAACTGCCTATATTATCTCTTCTTGGGATGCGGCCCTATAAGTCACGTGTTTGAATTGTAAAATCAGCCATTAATACATGCATAAGGGTAAGCTGCCTCCGACACATCCCTTAGGGTGCGGCCCGTGAAAGCGAGATGCTTTATCCACCAGATTACCCTTTTCCTAATTTACTAATCATTTGTATTTTATTTAACAATCTTCTGTGAAAAAAGGCGCATAACTAAAAAGAACATTTGTAATGGACATTAAACAATTAATCTTCCCGACAATTCAAAAACTTTTGTATCACATAACCCAATTATTCACATTATGGAAAAATTAAGCACATGCAAAAGATGATTTTATCTTGACTCCTCTACAAGGGTTTTCTTCTTTAAATTTATTCAACTTTAAGGTATCCTTAATTATTTATTTATGAGTATTGGAAACCAAACAAATTTCATTAACGGATACAAGATAAAAACAGAAAAATAAAATTGGGGGGGGGGGGGGGGGGGTTTAGAGAAAACTAACCAGCCTTTCCAGAAGCCATCACCTCTGGATTGAGTAGTGACAGGAACAGAGGAATCACCTTCAACATCTCTGGTTGGATAACCAGCCGGTGGTGGTGGAGCCACTAAAGCACCTCCCTGTGGTTGCTGCTGTTGAGGGTACGTGGTTGCTGCAAATATCCAAAAAGAAAATATATTATAATCTTCATCAAACAAACATATATAAGAACATAAATTATATTATAGGGGAAAATTAAGCGCACCTTGAGCCTGGTTTTGGTTGTAGCTATTCATGTTGAAAAGATGAAGATAAGAACAAGCTAAAGATCAATTGAAGATATGATAATTCTTCTTAATTGGAAAAGATGTAAACTGCTACTGTATATAGCTATAGGAGATACTTTTTTTGATATTTTGTGTGTCTGTGTCTGTGTCCGTGTGTCTATATATAGTTGTTGGGATTGGGGAGTTTTTTGTTTCCGGGGGGTTTGGGGGTGGCGTGGGGAAGGAACTAGCTAGGAAGAATAGGAGGAAGTATACAAGTGGAGTTGTTGAAGAGAATAAAGACAGGACACGTAAGGCGTGGCTCATTTCTTTTAATATTTTAAAAGGCATTGCTCATGTGGTAAGGCTTTATAAAAGTTACATTTATTTTTGTCGTCTATTTATTTAACAAGTTGTTTACTTAATTATTACCTACTTTATGGGGTATACGAAATATATAAAAGAAGTCTTTTCAGTTAGAACAATTAATCCTCTCTTGAATAAACTGTTTTATTCAACCATAAACTACACGTAAAAGAGAATTAAGTGAGATAGAAATCAGTTTTTACAATATCTGAGAAATTGACTGATTTTCTTTGTAGATAAGTCAGGTGTTCTACTCCGGAAAATCGTAGATCAATGTTCATTTTCTTAGGGTTGTTTAAAAAAAAATAATGTATAGCGTTTCATTTATCCGATGATGTTTAATTGTACATTGGACTTAAAAAATAAAAAAAAGATTTCTATAGATGATTAAATATCAAACCAATAGGAAATATATACCCACTCGTTTTATTTATGTGACATATAGTTTATTTGCATAAAATTTAAGAAAGAAATGAACATTTTAAAATTTGTGATTTAAAATATATCATAAATTTTTGTAGCTGTATAATACTTTAAAAATTTGTGGTCTTAAATATGCTAATATTTATGTAATTATAAAAAAAATTCATTAAGAATAAAATAAAAAATTAAGTTAAATTACTTTAAAAAAAGTTGTCATTTTTTCTAACCGAATTAAGAAAATTATTACTCAGATAAACTGAAATGGATGGAGTAGTTGCTTAACTGCTTACTAACGAAATTTTCATACAAAATAATGTTTGCTGAGGGAGGCCAAGTTAAGAAGCAAAGGCAAAAAAGGAGGAAGGCTGTAGCCCTTTTAGCTAGGCGCCGAAAGGAAAAGAGTAAAGCCGAACACCAAAAATACCATTTTACATTTGACGACGGAATGTCGTATTCGGAACGTAATAGGGAGAGGCGGGGATATCTTATCCGCGTTAGGGGTGCAGTCGTGAGCAATGAGAGAAACGCGTTTTCAAACCTCCCCTTGATTTTTGGTCTCAACTCTGACGTTTACGTTTACGTCTCTTTCTTTGTTGCTACTCTGATAGCCTTATTATTGAAATTGCTAAGAAGTTGTGAGTTGGGCCATTTTTTTGGGCTGCTCAGATTTGTGGCCTAAAGTCAAAACATATTAAAAGTCCTTTAAATTTCTTTTGTAAAATCTATATAGTAATGGGATACAAAGCAAACTCTTAGGATTTTGGCCTAACGGTAAATATACCATGTGTGGTGTGTGAATTAGGTGCACGTCATGGTTTGGAACTCTGTCGTAAATGAAAATATGACATTAATTAAGTGGAATAAGGTAGAGGGAGCACGACGATAATCTGTCGACTTTCAAACTTTGCTCCCCATTGCATTTGGGGATTTCTCCTAAAAAGATGAACAAAAAATAATTGCTTTCTAATGGATGAGGAACAATAAACTATGGTGAAAAGAAATTGTTAAAACTAGAAAGTGAAATCATTAGAAACATAAAAACAAAAAAGAGTGTTTATAGAGGAGGAAAAAACTAGATTTGATAATGCTGATCATTTAATTAAACGAGAGAGAAATTAACCGTTATTTATCACTCAATTGTATAACTTTAATTAAAACTTTTAAAATATTTTATTAATATTAGTCTATACTATATTAAAAGTACGAACACCATTAGCGAAATGTCGTTCATCTTTTTACCCTTTTAAAATAGAGTTTACACTAGATAAAACAATCATTATTTAGCACTTTGAAATTAACTAAAGCTTAACTTATTAAAATTTTCCTTATTTGAAAGATTACACAGGAAATCCTAATATATAGGGCATCAAAATGAATTAAGCTTACTTTATACCATTCAAACCCCCCCCCCCCCCTCCCCCTTTTATTCTACGTATATAGACATTACTCATTAGGAATGTACATTTGATAAGGATTTCAATGTTAGTCTAATATCTATTTATCTCCTTTTAAATCAACTGAAATTTTAGTTATTAAATAGTAGCTCTTTATTTGAATTATATATAATTTTAAATCAAATAAGATTTTACTTTGAATATTATTTACTTATTTGACGTTGGTACCATAATTATAACACTACAAAAAACTGGAATTAGCTACGAACGTCGTCGCTAATCTATCGCTAAATCGCCCGTAGCTAGCAGAATTTTTTGATAATCTGTCGCTAATCCGTCACTAAATGAGATTAGTGACGAATTTTTCTGTTTAGCTACAGAATTTGTCCGTCGCTAAAACCAAATTTTTTAGTAGTGTAATATTTTTCATGTTAATTTTTTAATATTTAAAGTTTTAAAATCAACTAAAATTTATTAAATGTTTATATAATATTTGAAGCTACACTCGATAATTATTTTGACTTGTAACCATCATCTATTATAAATGTATAGTATTTACTCAATAATTATAAAACAACACACAGTCAATAATTATTTTTCTATTAAGTATGCAATCTCGAAACAATAAGGATGAAATAATAAAAGATAAAATATATTCCAAATGAGTTATTGTTAATTAATTTTCTTTTTACAAATATTCTAACAAATGACAGCTCCCTATATGTTTTCTATATTAGTTTATTATTGTAAATTATTGACTCAACATTAGTCATTTTTAAAGCTTATGTTTCCACTTATTAATTTATTTCATATGAGCTACATGCCAACCTCATATGATAAAAGTAATTTTTTTACTTGGTTGTTTGGTATTAAGGCATAAAAATAACAATAATTTTCATAGGATATTCTTATAAAACTCTTAGGGCTTTATTTGGTTGGATTTGGGATCATCAACATACATAATTTTACAAAGTTATACATTTATTTTTGTTACAACTCAAAGACATTGTTTAATAATACTTATGTAATTTTTTAAAAATTATTTACTTATTAGCATGGAAAACACGCGTAAAGCGCGTACCCTAAGACTAGTTACATAAAATATATGTGACACATAGTATTTGAAATTGGGCCCTTAATATTTCGGGGCCCTTAATATTTTGGGGCATAAGGCAATGGCTTCATTTGCCTTACCCTTAGGCCGCTCGTGCATTTCTCTTGCACACGGTGCTTTAACTTGGTGAAGTACACTTTTGTCCCCGCTTATTTCATAAGTATAATTTCAAGTTAACAAATATTGTCCCAAGCTTGCTCAATTAACAATACTTTTAATTTTTTATCTTAAAATTCTGCACATAAAACAAGCAGGGTCAAAAAGTTAAATACCACCCCAAAAAAATCATATTCATGCAAGTTTTTGGCTTTAACTTGGAGCTCTCGAAATAGAGAAAGTTTCAGTACTATCCTGCGTAAATTTGGACTAGTATATTTTGAAAAAATTTCAAATACCCAAATTATGCATACCGAATGATTAAACAGAACACATGTCATCTCTCTAATTTAATCTGTTTATGTTTAACTGTCATCTTTTGAATTGGTTTTTAATTATCCTAAATCAACTTATCATTCACTGATTATCATTCTCTAATATATATATATATATATATATATATATATATATATATATATATATATATATTATCTTTAAAGATTTCATTAGTGTTAAGCAAAAGAATAAAGATATATCTTGCGCTGAGAACTCGACCAGGGTAGTAGTATCATTTTTAGTTGGGACTTCGTGAACCGTAGTCTCTTTCCTTTTCTTTCCGTGAACTAAATACTATAGTTAGTAGTATTAATTGTTCATAAATTTGACATACGTATTTCTCATTATGCCGTTTATCCTTTTATGAGATAAACTATAATCCTTATATTACAATCTTCTTTTATGTTGTCGTTTATAAATGTTTGAGATATAATTAATGAGGATATATGTTGTTGTTTTTTTTTGTCGATTATTAGCCGCTCAACTGAAATTTCATTTATGCATGTGTTTACCTGTAAAACGGTACTGTTGAATTTATAGCGTGGTTTATAGACAAACAAATTGACTTGATCCATAAATAATAAAGAAATAGGAACAAAAATAACATTAACGACTCAAATTAAAGGAGGTAACAAGCCTAATTCTGAACTCGGTCTTTCCGAGAGCAAAAGTAAAAGCAATGATAAAATTATTTGGACCGAGCATAAAATAGTAGATTATATCTTTTGTGTGTAGAATATTTTTATCCCTTACAAATGATTGCTAATCTTGCTATTTATAGCCCCCACTTACAGGGACAAGATTCTAAAATCAAGCTCCTCTTGAATGAGAATAAAAACGTCATTGATAGGTTCATAACGACTGGCTTTGAATGCAGATATTTTTTGTAACGGCTGCTCATTAAATGCTACATGATGTCAAACCTTTGAATCTTTATTATCGGTTATGTTCCCTTCGGGATCCATCCTGTACCAGTTACACCCTTCGTACCCGGTACCGGTTATTTGCTGACTCATCTTTTTCCTGTCCTCAGTTCCACATGTCATCTTGCCATTTGACCACTTGTTATCAACCAATTTCACCACATACAGATAGTCCCCCTATTTTTTGGTGACACTACTCAGTGTTACCGGAAAGTAGATGAGAATTCTTTTCTTGGTGGGAAAGTTCTGGAACGGTCTCTGACACTTGAAGGGATGCACGTCTCATCGCATTTAATACTCCAAACACGTGTTGCCCTGTGATTCAGCAAGTATTTTTGCCGGTTTTTGAGGTAATCATGACCACGATTTTTTTCGTCTATAACTTCTCTACTTCTCTTCATTTTTATTTCTTCACTTTCACTACTTTCACAACCTTTTCTCCCTTTCTGAGTTTCCTTAGAAAATTTAACTTTCTCAGCAAGAATCTCTTTACTAATCTTTTACCACCATGTCTTCTTAAACTACTAACTTTGGAAACAGTGGTCTTATCTTCGAAAGAGGCCCAAAGGAAAACAAAGACAAAGAGGTTGATGTTGAGTCTGAACCTCCAACCGTAAACACCATCATACCACTCCATCTTAGTACTGCACCCGATCTCCAAGAGCAAAACGCACCTGCAAATTCCCAAGGCAGCAGGTTTTGGCCAGTTCGTAGGTACCCCTCTGTCACGACACAAAATCTCAACCCGTTATGATGGCTCCTAACACACCGGCTAGGCAAGCCAAAACATAACAATAAAGAACCAGAACAACGTAATTCTTAGAAAATAGTATAAGTCTGAAGTCTCAATATAGTAAAATACTGCTAATATAAGGTAAATCCTTTAGAAACTGGTAAATACGGAGTCATGAGCTCTACAATCGAATACAAGTCTGAAACTAAATAATAATATTGTCTGAACCGAAACAACAGTACATAAGAAAAGATAAGTCAAAACTGCGGCCAAGAATGCAAATTTACCTCGCCTCTCGAAGCTCAGTCCAACAAGCAAATCTACCGCTGATAACTGGTCCTCACACCTGGATCTTCACAATTAATTGGAGAGTGTAATATGAGTACAATCGACCCAATGTACTCAATAAGTATCGTAATTAACATCGGCGAGGTAAAAAAAAGTAAGAATTATAAATGATAGCTACTATAACCTGTATAGGTTCATAAATCCAACAAGTATAGAACAATAATGTGATCAAGTACAAGGTACTGAAGGGACTATCTCTGTGTGTATGTGTACAATTACTCAAATCTCTATTATGTCACTGGTACAACATATAAGATGATATGCAGATAAATCAGATAGTAAACCATGGAAGTTGCATGTAAAGATGAAATGCAATTCTAAAACAACACTAGCCATACTTTTCTCAACCTTTCCACATCTGTACCAAACCACTGATCAGATTTTCTCAATAACCGCGTGTACACCATTAAGAGAGAAACATGAGAGGGTGACACTAGGGGGATGGATCCATATTCACACACTGCACGGATAACTCACGTGCTGCACAGACATCTCACGTGCTACACGGATAACTCACGTGCTAATAATATCAATAACTGGATCTGCACAGACAACTCACATGGTGCACGGATAACTCACGTGCCAATAGTATCAACCGCACAGATAACTCACGTGCTAATAATCACAATCCGTCCGGCGTGGTCATAGGCTACTATTCCAGCTCATAATAAAGAGAAAGCAAATATGTGGGAATATATGTACATGATCAATGATTATCAAGTTTCATACTGCTGGACTGGTATAACTAACATGCTATAGTGTAGGCATGTCCAATGTGTGCTATCACAGCTAAAACAAATAATTTTCATTAAGAAATAGTAGTTTATCATGTTCAATCGGAAGAATAACCTCAACGAAATCTCAACTTTGGTACAAATAGCTCACATAGGGGTACAAATAGGAGAAACATCTCAACTTGAAGCTTAGCAATCATTTCAGGGAGTGTGATAGCCTAAGCACCGAGCATGGAAATAGTACCCCAGTGCACGCATATGGGCTCAACCCCACATATATGCGCCACTCATAGCACGTAGCTATCACAAATAATTTAGGCAACTAGTGCCTCAACCAAGTTTAGATAAGATACTTACCTCAAGCAAGCCAAATCACTCCGCTTACAAGCCCTTCCCATATGTATCGACCTCCGGACGACTCAAATCTAGCCAAAATAACGTAATACCATCAACCAAAGCCATAGAAAGTGATTCCAAAAGACAAAACTAAGATCTTTAACTCAAATCAAAAAGTTAACCCCGGGCCCATACCTCGGAACCCGACAAAATTCACAAATTCTAAACACCCATTCAATTTCAAGTCCAACCATACCAAAACCATCCAATTTCGACCACAAGAATCCTCAAATTTCGCTCTCCAATTACATAATCCAAAAAATCCCCAAATTCTATCTTTAATTCATGAAAATTAGGCGTAATAATCAATGGGTACTGAATATCTAATAACAAAATCGAATAAACATCACTTACATCTTCAATTGGGATGAGAAATGCTCCAAAAATCGCCTAAGACCGAGTCCCAAAATTCCAAAAAATGGGAGAAAAACCTCAAACCCTCATTTTTAAGAACCTGCCCAGTGATCCCACTTCTACCACCCAAAAGTCCACTTTTGCGGTCAAAATGCACATCTGCGCAATCCACTAAATTCCCGACCCTCCGCTTCTGCGGTCGGGCTCCCGCATCTGCGATCCCTCTGCTTCCAGCGTTCCTCCACATCTGCGCTCAAGCTGCCACTTCCGCGGCCTCGCAGGTGCGGTAATACCATCACAGGTGCAATTGCATCAGGTGATAGAAAATTCTAGCCAACTCTCTAAGTGAAATCATAATCCGCCAACCATCTGAATGACACCCGAGGCACCCAGGATCCCGACCAAACATACCAATAAGTCCTAAAACATAATATGAACTCGCTCGAAGCCTCAAATTGCATCAAAGAATGCCAAAATCACAAATCGCACATCGATTCAAGCCTAATGAACAAATGGACTTTCAACTTTTAAAACTAATTCGAATCATATCAAACCAACTCCGATTGATCTTAAATTTTGCACACAAGTCATAAATGACACAACAGACCTATTCCAACTCCCGGAACCGAAATCCAAACCCGATATTAATAAAGTCAACTTTCGGTCAAACCCCTCAACCTTCCAAACCTTAAACTTTCCAACTTTCGCTAAAATGCACCAAATCAACTTACGGACCTCCACATACAAATACGAACATACGACTAAGTCCAAAATCACCATAAAAAGCTATCAGAACCATCAAAACCCCATTCCAGAGTCGTTTACACAAAAGTCAAACTCTGATTAACTCTTTCAACTTAAGCCTCCAACTTTGGGACTAAGTGTCCCAATTCACTTTGAAACATCCCCGAAACCAGAACAACCACCCCGACAATTCACATAATCACAAATGAACATAGAATAAGCAATAAACAGGGGAACAAGGCTATAATATATAAAATAATCGGTTGGGTCGTCACACCCTTCTCCATTTGTCCTTCTAGCATCCCTGCGGTGAAGGAGGAGTGCAACTGCTCCAATGTCAAAATCCTTGCCTCAGATGGAGTAGAACGAGTTACCTACTCTAGAGAGGGGTTTATGTATTTCTATACATATCCCTGTACTTTGGGTCCCTTCACCTTGGGGTTGAGTGAAGGACTTGACCCGATAATTCTGGAATTTTTTCACCGGTTCCAGGTCTGCTTGGTACACGTAGGCCCATCCATATGGCGTACGCTGTCCTGCCTTCATTAGTTATGCATCGAGATTGGGAAAACCCTAACTCTCGCACATATAATGAATCTTTACTCCCCTAAGAATTTCCGTTGGAAAGTGTTAAACTTCAGCAAGCGTGGTCACCACGATCTTCTCACTAGCATAGACGATGGCAATAACCGTGGGTGGATGGAGCGGTTCGTTGTTATTGCTACCAGGGGCATCATCCTGACCACAACTCTAGTTCTTATCGTGGAATTATTTTCGTAAGTCTTTGGATATTCATTTCCTTTCTTCATAGAAAGACAATTTCTTGCTTTGCTTATTTTCTTTACTTCCTTGGTTTCAGATACTTGCTGGGAACCAGCACGAGTTCACTGTCTGGACCGATGGGTTCAGAAAATTCTAGATATTACAACTCTGAAATTCTGACGGCGGAAAGAAATGGCTCCCAAATTCGGGTGGAGAGCTAAGAACCATGGTGAGTAAAATTCCTCTTTCTCTCAATCTTAATAGTTTAAGAACAATTTCTAACTGTCTTTTTGTTTGTATAGGACTTTTTAGGGGTTCTGTCATGTTCCCCGATGTCGACGCTCTTGATAACCCTGAGAAGGCCGAGAGGGTGTTGCAGAATGCCCTCAAACGAAACAGGATTCATGGATCTACTTGAGCCTCCGGTGAAGATGCCTCCTCTCGGAGTCCCCAACCCAAAAATAAGAAACTGAAGAGGAGAAGTTCCTCTTCGATTGGGACTCATGAGAAGAGAATAAAGAAATCACCAACCAAGACGGCCACAGTGATCCTCGATGATGAAGAGGAAGCCAATGATGTAGAGGCTTCCCTTCAAAGAAGAAAAAGATCTTCATCAGCTCAACCGGATGCTCAACCGGGGGAGCTCCAAAACCCACTAGCAAAAGAAGTTCGGGCGCTTTAGGAGGAAGTGGACTTGGTTGATGAGAATATCGATTCTCGCTTTTCGACCCCCGTTGCCGTATCCGGTCAGAGGAGCTCAGCCCCAGACTTCCTTCTGCCATCAACTTCTGAGCAAGCAACAACTACCACTCCTTTTACCATAACGGTTTCTTCTCTGTCCACACCAACAACTCCTTATCCACCGACACTAGCTGCCCCTTCTTCACCAGCACCGGCTGCTATTCTTCTACCGGCTTTAGTCGAGCAAGTAAGGGATGATTCTCCTCCACGATTTCCCAACCACGAGAACTTAGGAAACATGTACTCGACTCCTTCTCAAGATCCTCGTTGGAGGTGAAGTGCTACTCTTTTGGTTTCGAAAGAGCACCATATTCTCTCCAAGCTGGTGGAGCTCGCTAATTACTTGAAGCCGCTGGCTTCGGCGAAGGACTAGAAGAAGATGGACTCCTTTTCTGTGGAGTGCCTAATAAAGAACATCATGCATTGCTCAGTGCATGTAACAATCTCACCTTTTCCTACCTTCTTTCCATTTATGTTTTGAAGTAATAATCTTGGTCCCATCCCCTTTTAGGCCAACTTCCTTACTTCTGAGGGCCTGCAAAGGTTGGTCCTGGATAAACAAGAACTTGCTTTCGAGCGGGATCAACGTTTTCCTGAAAGCAATCAGCTCGCCGAAAGCCTCCCGGTGCTGGAGGAAAAAGTTGCACAGATGAACGAGCTTGAGGCTTGGTTACAACAAACCGAGAAGATAAAATGGCCCATTTCCAAGAAGCTTCCATTGCATGAAGATCTCAGAGAGGCTAAGTGGGTCGAACTTCTGGATGTTGTAATCGCCGCTACTGAGCGCAAGTCTGCCTGCGAGGAACAAGTTAATAACTTGAAGGCCAACTTATGCTCCAAAACTGAGGAGGCCAATGCTACTGAGGAGAGGAGGGCCAAAATGGAAGAGAGGCTCAAGAGAGTCATGGAGCAAAACCGGCTTCACTCAACCACCAATGTTGAGTTTGATTCCCGACTCAACGCAATGAAGGCTAAAAAAGAAGAGCTCCAGGCCAAAATTGACAAGCACTGATCAAAACTTTAGGACCAAAAAGATTCTCTCGTCTGTGAGAGGACCTATGCCATGTATCATATGAAGAGAAAGACTTTGGAGAGGCCAAATGAGTCATTGCCAACATTGATGATTGTATTGCCAAGGCCTGGGAACTGGAGTTAACTGCTCGTGAGAATCTTCTTGCTCGGCCCACTGCAATTGACTCCTTGAATACTAGTTCTGAGTATTCAGGAATCGAAGGGGAGATCGAAGAGGATGAAGCCCCGAAGCGGCAGCAGAACAACCTTCTTCCACCAGGGAGAATGAAGACCCTTCTCTCCCTTCGGGTTCTGGCAGCAAAGAATAATGTATACATTTTTTTTATCTCTTGTAATTATACCAAAACGCTTTTAGTAAGTTTGACACTTTAATGAATAAAAGAACTTTTTGCTTAAGTGTTGTGCAAAAATATCCTCTTTACGTTTAATTGATAAAGTTTTGGGAACATTTTTGCATCCGATAGCTTTTGATTCTGGGAATAAGCACTTCCGGAACCTACCCTTTACTATGAGGGTTTCATAAGAGAGGGCCCTTATGTTTATGATGATCTTGAAGAGGACATCTCTTGTTCATTAAGACACCAACATTTGGAGTTTTTGTTAACTCTCAAATGAAAAAAAATAAAATGACTTATCATTTTGACAAGAAATAGGATAAAATCAAAAGGACTTTTATTTATTTCTTCTATCTTCAACATAAACATTCATCTGCTTAAGTAAATAAAGATGCCAATACATGTGGCTAACTTGTACAACTTATTTCAGCGGAGCTGATCATGCAGCCCCCGGTCCTGATAAGACATTGATCCCGGTTCTAATAGTCCCCGATTTTAGTGGCACTCTTGGTGCCGTAACATATATTATTCTTCCCTCAGTGTTCGAATGCTAAGTATGAGGATTCGAACACTAGAACTCTTGCATTCATCTATGGCCCTTCCCTTTGTTTTATACTTTATACAGCCGCCTCATCAGTGGAGACAACTTATGTATGGTTAAATAATCTTTTTGAGTTTTGGGAGGCAAAATTTGCCGTTGAACCAAAGATTATTTAACCATCCACAAGCTGTTTGCCACACGTGCTCATGGTCGTCGATCCCATCTTCTGGGGGGAACTCCTAGTGCCTTAATATCGATGGTCTTACCTTCGTCGATGATCTTTCCTTCGTAGTATGCTTTGCGTCACTGCCTCGTTAAAAACCTTGCTAGAAAATCCAAATAGGACAAAAACTAGATGAAGGGAAATAGAGTGTAGTACATACTTTCAGTACCAGTAAGGATCTTTAGCAATAATACCTTTTGAGGTAAGTCCATTCCAGTTGCTCAATAGTTTTACTCGAACCTGATTTTCGAGTTCATACTAGCCTTTACCGGTTATAGCTGAGATCCGGTAAGGTGATCTCGGCCAAACCCACACCACAATTAAGTAGTGAGGCGGTCGATGCAATAATAAACCCAACGAAGGTCGGGATCGAATCCACAGGGAGTTAGAATATAGGATTAGGTGCATATCTAAGTTAATTGCAAGTTTTGGCTCCAATTACACTTTCACAAACTCGATTGGTGTTCTACTTCTACTTTACTCTATTGTTTGCAAGTATAAAACTAAGGACAATATTTTTGGTTTTGAGTTTTTCAAATGATTAAAAGGGACTATTGTCGTGACTTTTACCTAGGTGGTTATCTAATGGGTTGTAAACTCCAGGGAAAATTTGATTAGTTGGGTCTTGATGTAGCAATCACATCCGGGTACTCACTCTATACCTCTCGGTAGTTTGAGTGATTTTTTCCAATATGGCTTTCTCAAGTCCAATTGGGTATTTGTACAATACAAGTGATATTAGCTCAAGTCGGGTATTTCCATCTCTAGGTTTAACCCTTTAATTGGGGCTATCAATTTCTTGAGTTCACTCCAATTTCTTGTTAGCCAAGTTTTTCTAGACTTAGTTTCTCTTTCTCAAGTAGAGGCTAAGTCAATAGGCATGAATCAATATTTGCAACCATTGATTCTAGGGTTCAATCATGAACAAGGCTAAATATCACTAACCCAATAAAAAATAAGCCCTAAATTAAACACCCATCAAATACCCACATTAGGGTTGGGTCACAACCCTAGCTAAAGATTTAGCTACTCATGAAAAGTACAGAAATCATAGAAGAAATTAAGATAAAATGCATATTAATTGATTAGGGAAAGAAAATCTAATGTATAGATATTAATCTAGTACAAAAATCATCAAAATAGCAAACAAAATGGCTCAGGTGCTCTTATCCAACGTCACTTCACCTAAAAATGACAAAAAGTTCTATTTATACTTAGCTAAAAATATCTGACAAAATTGCCCCTGCGAAGGTTGTGCGGCTGCATAATTCTGGTGCTGTCCGCACATTGAGCTTTTGCGGCCGCACAATTATTGTGCGGTCCGCATTCTTGGAATTTTGGGCTTGGAACTTTGTGGTTTCTGCGGTCCGCATAAAAACGAGTGCGGTCGCGCTTTTGATTGTGCGACCGCATAAAAATGATGCGGTCCACACTCCTTGATTTTGAACTTGAATCCAACTCTTTGATTCTTCACTCCTGCGGACCGCATAATAGTGAGTGCGGCCGCACTTGATATTCCGCGGCCGCACAATTTTGGTGCGGTCCGCACTCCTTCAGCTTGCCCAAATACCATTCTCTAAATCTCCTCCCTGTGGCCGCACTGCTGGTCTTTTTGCCCTGTTTTGGTTCTTGTTCACTTTTGACTCCTTTATGAGTTGATTTTGACTTCTTTGGGTCATATCCCAATATTTCTGCAAGTAAGCACATTTTGTTAGTTTTTGAGAATGCCTTTAATCATTTTTGAGCTAAATCGCAAGTAAAAGAGAGCAAATAATCGGTCTAAATCCCTACTTATCATAAGGTCCTTCCCATGTTGGTCCTAGCTTCCCAGCGTTGACTCCTCGAGTTCTTTGAGTAACTTTCCTTAGAACCAGATCTCCAAATTTAAAATATCACAGGTTTGCCCTGCTATTATAATACCTTTACATTATTTGCTTTTATGCTACCATCCTCAAATACGCCAGATCCCGGTGTTCTTCAAGCAAGTCTAGCCTCACCAGCAACGTTTCATTTTTTGCTTTTTAATTTGCTCAGGAAAACCTCAAGGTCGGTTCTCCTAATTCCACTGGTATCAGAGCCTCCGACTCGTATACTAGCAAAAAGGGTGTTTCACCCATGCTCGACTTCGCCATGGTCCGATATGCCCAAAAAACTCCTGGTAGTTCATCCGGCCACTTTCCCTTAGCATCTTCTAACTTCTTTTTATGGTTTTAAATAATTACCTTGTTGATTGACTCCACCTGCCCGTTAACGCTTGGGTGGTATGTTGAAGAAGTAATTCGTTTGATCTTTAACCTTTCCAAGAACTTTGTGAATTTTGAACCTACAAAATGCGACCCGTTACAAGAAATCTCCTTTAATATTCCAAATCGACAGATTATGTGATCCCATATGAAGTCAATCACTTCTCGTTCTCTGATCTTTTGGTATAGACATGCTTCAATCTATTTAATGAAATAATCAGTTAAAACTAAAAGGAATCTTACCTTCCCGGGGCCCGGTGGCAAAGAACCAACTATGGCCAGGGGGACACCACCGAATGCAAAAGCTCTACTGGTTGATGCACTAACTGTGCATGACTTTGACATTTGTCGCACTTTCGTACAAATGCCTTCACATCCTATTCCATCAGAGGCCAATAATAGCCAGCCCTAACCAATATGAGAACTAACGAGTATGCCCCAGAGTGATTTCCGCAGACTCCTTCGTGGATTTCTCTCATCACGTAGTCCGCCTTCAAGGCCCTTGGACACCGAGTCAGTGGTCCTTGGAATGATCTCCTATACAATTGTCCATCAACAAGACAATTACGAGCTGCTTTGGTTCGCAGTGCCCGAGATGCTTTTGGGTCTTCGGGTAATTTACCATGTTTGAGATATTCAATGAACTCGTTCCTCCAGTCCCAAATTAAGTTGTTTGAATTTACTTCGCAATAACCATCTACATCCAACACTGAATGCAACAATTGGATGACTGTACCGAAATCGGATCCTTTCATCTACGTGGATGACCCCAAATAAGCCAATGCATATATTTACCTTCCTCGGAATGTGGACGATTGACCATTCTTTAAACCATGTAAGTAATGCTTGAACTTTGTTCAAGTACTGTTTCATACGCTCCTCCTTTGTGTCGAAAATGCATACACTTGGTTTACCACTAGCTGGGAGCCACATTTATCTCGATGACCTCAGAACTTAGTCCCCGAGCTAGTTTAAATCCTACAATCAAAGCCCCATACTCGGCTTCATTGTTAGTTAATGGTATAATTCTAATGGACTGTCTTAGGGTCAACCCCGAAGGGGAAACTAGAATTACTCGGAGACCGGAAACCTTTGCGATGGAGGCTCCATCCATAAACAAGGTCCAAACTCCCGATGTCATTCTCGACACTAGCACTTGTTCCTGAGTAGCCAAAGGCATTAATCGCAGACTGAAATTGGCCATAAAATCGGCCAAAATTTGTGACTTAATTGTAGTCCTCGATTTATATTCAATGTCGAACTCGCTAACTTCGACTGCCCATTTAGCCAAACGGTCTAACAACTTAGGCTTATGAAGGACATTCCTTAAGGAATAGGTTGTCACAACGGCTATTGGGTGACGCTAAAGTAATGCCTAAGCTTTCGAGAGGCAATTACAAGAGCAAAGTCCAACTTTTCAAGGTGCGGATAACGAGTCTCCGCTCCTAATAATACTCTACTAACGTAATAAACAGGAAATTGCATACCTTCTTTTTCTCGGACCAAAACGACACTTACCGCTACTTTCGATACCGCTAAAAAAATTAGTAGTTATTCACCTTTCCCTGATTTTGACAATAACAGAGGGCTGGATAGGTACTTTTTCAGGTCCTTCAATGCCTTCTGGCATTCTGGAGTCCATACAAAGTCGTTCTTCTTTTTAAAAAGTGAGAAAAAGTGGTGGCATTTTTCTGAGGACCTTGAGATGAATCTTGTGAGAGCTTCCAACCTACCGGTTAGCCTCTATACTTCTTTCACACTTGTTAATTGGTCCGGGATGTCCTCGATGGCTCTGATTTTGTCAGGGTTTACCTCGACCCCTTTTTGTGAGACCAGAAAACCCAAAACTTTGCCGGAGCCAACCCTGAAGCCACACTTTTCCGGGTTGAGCTTCATGTTATACTTCCTCAGAATGTCGAACGTCTCTTAGAGATGTCTCATATGATCTCCTGTATTTAAAGACTTAACCAACATGTCGTCAATATATGCCTCTATCGTTTTACCTATATGTTTTTCAAACATCTTATTAACGAGCCTCTGATACATGGCTCCGGCATTTTTGAGCCCAAAAGGCATCACATTGTAGCAATATGTGCCTTAGTTTGTGATGAATGAAGTTTTTTCTTGATCTTCTAGGTTCATCTTAATCTGATTATACCCGGAATAAGCATCAAGGAAACTTATTAGCTCGTGCCCGGCCGTAGCATCAATCATTTGATCAATGATCGGCAATGAGAATGAGTCTTTGGGGCACACCTTATTTAAATCTTTATAGTCCACACACATCCTAAATTTGTTATTCTTCTTAGGTACTACAATTACGTTAGCTAACCATTCCGAGTATTTTACTTCTCGAATCGAACCGATGTTAAGTAATTAGGTTACCTCTTCCTTAACAAAATGGAATACTTGTCATATCCGAGTGTGACCACGCAAAGCAGTCAACGTTATCTTTAAGAAAAATTATAAATTCTAACATGAGCTCGGGATTCAATCCCGTTTCCAAATGAAATTTTCTTTCCAAAAATTCCTCAAACAGGGCCACTTGCTCGAGCTCTTCTGCGGTTGATTGGTCACGTTTGTCTCCTCCGATACCTTAAAAGACCTTGGTACCTAATATAATTTTGACTCCTCCTCCTTTTGGTCATCTTCGGTTGGGATGGGAGAAGGCATCGGTTCCTGTAATTGCTATTTGTTGGATTCTCTGTCTTTTCTGCTCGAAATGGTTACATCGTTCATCTTCCTTGACGCCGGTTGATCTCCTCTTATCTGTTTGATCCCTTTCGGTGTCGTAAATTTCAACAGTTGGTGATAGGTTGAGGGCACAACCTTCATATCGTGTATCCACTGTCTTCCGAGGATCACATTATAGCCCATGTCTCCATCTATCACTTCAAACAAAGTGGTCCTAGTAACCCCTTCGGCATGCATGAGTAGCAACATTTCTCCTCGGGTTGTGACAATAGTTAGGTTGAAGTCGGCTAGAAGTTTTGTTCACCGGAATGATGTTCCCGGTCAACTTCACTTGTTCCAGGACCCTCCATTGTATGATATTGGCTGAACTCCCTGGATCGACCAAAACACGCTTAATTTTGAAATCTAAGACATTAAGCAAAATTACCAGCTCATTATTATGCAGTAGGAAAAGTCCATCAACATCTTCTTCCGTGAAGGTGATGTCATCTTTCGAGACTTCTGACGAGCTCAAAACACACACTTAAATTATGCTCGCTAGTCAAATATAGTATAGTATGATATCGTATCCACATGGATTGGATTTAAACAGTATTCTTTTAGTTTCTAGCTTGATTGCTATCCAAGATGATCAACAATTGAGATTTATATAATTTCTAACTAAAGTTAACTAAGAGTCTAAAGCTATTGATTAATGACAATCACAACAAAGGTAAGCAAGAAAGTTATCAATGGGAGAAGATATGATATGTGCAAGACAATTGTTTGGGATCTAACTCTAGATAATTCACTTTTAACGTTTAAGTAAGTCTCTCGAATTCACTCAATTATCAGTTCAAACATTCAGCAAAAACTCCTCTCTCGATTAAGTCTTAACCTCACAAGATGAACCAATTGAAGCACGTGAAGATATGCAAGAATACATAGTGGATTGGTCTTTAGGAAAACTTCTTTTGATTATTCTCCTAACTAGGTTTAATCAATGATTCAACTAGCCTATTTCGATTACTAAGAAGAATCAATGAACTCAACCAACAATATAATGCAAAGATATCATAAGTTATGTCTCTCTCGATTACATGAACACGTGAATATAAATGTAACAATTAAATTATCCAAAAATGCTTCAATACATAAAACTAGAGTTATAATCCACAAACAATCATCAGTACACCAAATCCATCAAATCCTAAAGAGAACTACTCCATAGATATGGAGTAATTCATCACAAATAAAATTAAAGTAGAGGAAAACATAAATTCAATCCAAACTCGAATCTTGAGTGAGGAAGGAATGAGGAAATCCTTGTGCTCATGTTCTTCCAACTCCTCCTTAGGTCGAATATGTGTCAAAAGTCCCAAAAATAATGGTTTTCCATGTATTTATACCAAGTAGGGCTAGACCCAGATGAAACCACCTTCTCCTAGCCGAAATAGGATTTTCACTCTGTAAAAATTATTCAGGCGCGCTGCATGGGCGATGCGCCATGCGAGGCATTAGTGGGGAAATCTAGAGAGCTAACTCCTGACAGGCAGCAGAGGATTGCAAAAGCGCGGCGCCCCACGCGCCGCGGCAGTGGGGAATTCTCAGAGTACGGACCAAACTTCAATTTTTGACGTCCAGACATGGTCCTCGACCCCTGAACACAATCCCAACTTGATCCTTTGGGCTTTTACTCAGACTTCAAAGCTCCAAATAGCGCAAATTCATTTTATAACATCTACATAGCTCGAAATCACTCCTACAAGGTATAAAACACACAATAAGTGCAAAACACTGTCGACTAAAGCTTAAACATGAATAAAGTGCAGTAAATTAGAGTGCAATAAGTGACTAAAATACGAGATTATAGCCTACCATCAACTTCCCGAATTGTCTTGCCATGAGTCACTAATATTTTTGTCTTTGTTGCTGCCGAAAATGTCACCCTATTGACTTTGTTGCGTCCGAAGATCATGTTGATTGTCATCCATTATGACCCCGGTGCTGGCTTTGACGGCTCCATGTTGTTTCAGCTTCTTCCATATTTATTTTTGGCGCAGTCACTTAAGAACTCTCTCAGATGGCCATTCTTCAGCAACATCGCCACCTCCTCGCGAAGATGTTGGCAGACCCCTATTCTACGGCAATGAGTCCCATGGAATTCACACCACAGATTAGGATCCCTTTGGCTGGGGTTCGATCAGATTGGATTCAGAAATCGTGCTTCTTTGATATTCCTCATCGCTGACACCAATTCTACCAGGATGATGTTAAAGTTTTAATTAGATAGCCTGGGATATATGGGATCTTAGGATCATGTCAACATCTTCTCTTGCAATGATATGTTATTCTGGCCCTGATTCGTCATTCTGTCGGGAGTAAACCTATCCGACGACTGAAAATCATTTACTGCTATGCCCATCAGTCCTCTCGTACTGTAAACAATGACCCCTGGAGGACTTCCGATCTACATCAAAGTCACTTTTAAACTTATCATGATTTTTATTGTGACCCCGTCCTCTGAATGACACTAAAGAACAAAGTTGATTGTTCTTTATCCTTATCTTTGACTTGTAACGATTATGGACATCTGCCCATGTGGTTGGTTGGAACTCGAGCAAGCTCTTCTACTATTTTCAGGAGCATAAGAACTTAGTGGATTTAGACCCTTCGTGAATGCCTTCGCTGCCCACTCATCTAGAACCGCTAGTAGCAACATTCTTTCCTTCTAGAACCGGATTACGAATTCCTGTAGTAGCTCAGATTCTCCTTGGAAATCCTGAATATATATGCCTTTTTGGCCAAGACCTTTCTTGCTGCAACGTGGGTTTTGATGAATGCATCTGCAAGTATTTCAAAAGAATTGATTGAATGTTCTGATAAGAGGGAATACCATGTTAGGGCCCCCTTCGTGAGGGTTTCGCCAAGTTTTTCAACAAAATTGACTCGATCTCGTGCCGAGCCAAGTCATTTCCTTTCACTGCCGTGGTGTAGGCCGTGATGTGCTCTTGTGGATCCGACGTCCCATCATACTTTGGTATATCTAGCATTTTGAACGTTTTCGGGATTAACTCTGGTGCTGCACTCGTTTTAGACAACTGCGTATACTTTTTTGAGTCTGGACCCTTTAACACTAGAGGCGTGCTTGGAATCTAATCCATTCGTGCATGAAACTTCTTTGCGTTCTGGTCCATTCATTCATTCATCCCTCTCATGAATCTGATGAGCTCGGTTTTGAAAGGATCATTCAGGTTGTTATTCCCATATGCGCTTACTGTCCCTCCGACTTCATCGAAATCGACTTCATCCCTTGGAGTTTTGTTATCAGTTCAGTGAGCCGTCTGATTTGCGAGAACACTGGGAGGAGCCGGAGTTCTTCCATGGCCGTTATTGGAAGCACCCGACAAAGCTTGTTTTAGTTTCGTCATCACCCGATCTTACCTTGAGAGATGATCCATGATTACTCTTTGCTGTTCTCTCAGGAGTTTGACCGTTTCAACAACGTGTTCATCGCCACATCATAAGAAGTTAGGACCCTTACATGCCGTGGTACTAACCTTCACAAAACGGGGTTGTTTCATCCCCTTCGTTGCGGGTCTCACTGATTGAGTCATCCTGCTTGGATGCCTCTTCCCGTTCATCATGTGCTCCAACGTTGTAAGCGTTGTTGACATTGTTAGCTGTTATATTCGATTTTCACTAAGGAAAGAGTCAAAACTTTGTTAGTAACAAATGAATGGACCAAAGCAATTACGCAGTTGTCTATGCCCTACGGTGGGCGCCAAATTGTTTACCATAAAACGACACAGTTAAATTTATAGTGTAGCTTAGATCGAGCATAAAATAGTACAATATAACTTTTGTGTGCAGAATATTTTTCATCCATTCCAATGGTTGCTAATATTACTATTTATATCCCCTACTTAGGGTGGACAAGATCCTAAAATCAAGCTCCTCTTGAATGAGAATAAAAACATCATTGATGGGTGCATAACGACTGGCTTTGAATGCAGATATTCTCTGTAATGACTGCTCCTTAAATGCTACCCGATGTCAAATCTTTAAATCTTTATTATCAGCTATGTTCCCTTCGAGATCCATCCCGTACCGATTACATAATTCATATTCGGTCCCAATTATTTGCTGACTCATCTTTTACCTATTTTTAGTTCCACGTGTCATCTTATCAATTCACCGGTTGTTATCAATCAAATTCACCCCATACAACATGCATGTCCACCAAGTTACCAACCGAACATAGAAAAACGCTATCGATCAACTAATTGAGAAAGAAAAAAAAGGTAAATTAATTTGGATTACTATCATGAGTATAAAAGATCGGATTGACAGAAAGACACTTCAACTGTTTTCCGATGTTCGTTAGATCTGGTCAGTCAAAATTAGCCAACGGTATGAAGGATAGATTAACTCATAATTCTATTAAAAAGATCTCTCCCATCTCAATTTATGTGACGGTTAAACGTGAGCACGTAGTTTAAAAAGAATAAAGATTTTTATATCTTATAGTCCAAAGTAAATCATATATATTTGTGTTGTTATAAATCTTCCCATTAAGGATAGTATGAGCATTTTAAATTTAAGTTATTACTAAATATAAAAAGGTATCGATTCTTTTGAAAGTGACTAAAAAGAAAAGAGTGTCACATAAATTAAAATTGAAAGAGTATTAGTTCATGTATATTAAGAACAATCTAGTTGTTATGTTATATTCAATTCAATTCAAACTATATTAAGAACAATCTAGTTGTTATGTAACGTTAAAAGCAATTAAATTATACTCCCTCTGTTTACTTTAACTTGTCTACGATGGACTTTGCACACCCCTTAAGAAATAATAAATGAAGTGCCTAATTTATCATGATACCCATATTAATTAATGTATATTTATAATATATTTGAGAAAATAATTTAAAATGAGTAATTAATACTGTGGGTATAATAAAAAAAAATAAATTATTTTCTTTTGATATGCTAAAAGTGACAAGTAAAAGCGCAAAATCAATTTTTAGAATACTGAATAAATAAAAGTGAAAGGAGAAGTACTCAATAACACTTTACATGCATGTTCGAGCAGGGCAGCACGTGTGAGCTGATTATACAAAATTATATTTAAGCTTTATTCCGCTCTTAAAGCTTAAAGATTCCTAACAAGAAGAAGGAAGAAGGAATATTTACATATAAAGAGTTGCTCTTACAATCGGCCCTTTAATGCTTCAAAAAAGTGCAACCAAGCCTTTTATTTCTCCTTCCTCCTATTTTTATTAGGCCATTCAGATTCCTTTCACCTTCCAAAATTAATAAAACCTGTAAAGCTTTCCGACTATACAGGCTTTTGACATAATCCAGCTCTCCCTAAAAGGTTAAGTAAAAGTTGTAAAGAAAGGACTCTCTTTTTTTATTTCTCCCTTTTCTAGCATATAGTATAAGAAAGGACTCGTTTAAGAATTCCTTTTTTAAAAAAGTATGAGAACTCCGTTGGAAAATTGCAAAAGGACCCAATGAAAAACTCTAAATAAACTTGTTGTCCCTTTTTTTTATTTCTCATTGGGTCCTTTTGTAATTTTCCAAATTGCAAAATTGCAAAAGGACCCAATTTAGGGAGAAAATTCCTTTTGCAATAGAAAAGCAAGTCTTATGTGCCTCTAAGAGAGAATTTCAAATACCATTTTTACTTGAAAATTTTTTTCACCATTTTTTCAAATTTTACAATTCTTATGTCCAAACGCCTACATAGTCTATGTATCAAAGAACAACACCCAATAAATTTGAACACCAGAATACTTCAAACACATATGAAAATTCAAATATGAAATTTTGAACTGTTGTAACAAGGATTACAATAATATTAGAAAATAAAAATAAACTTGCTTCGCTTAGAGGCACATAGAGAAAACGTTTCTTGAAAATAGTTGAATTCTCTTCCACGAGCAAACGAAAGAATAAATAACAACTCTATCTCCAGGATTCAACTAAGCCACACGACAAGTAACATTCAAGAATATTGCTCTTCTACTCTTGAATCTATGATTTCACCATTTGATCAATGTCTCTTAAAATATTTTAAGAAAAGAGTAGTTTTTGAATTGCTTGTATTTTGCCAAAGAAAATCAGCCATATTAATAGACTAAAGTGTCACGACCCCAAATTCCCACCTTAGAATATCGTGATGGCATCTAGTCTCTAAGACTAGGTAAGCCTAACATACAAGAGAAGTTAACAGAAATAACGACTAGGAATAATAAATTAACTGATATATCTCTTGATATCATTAATACTGAATAACAATCACCAAATCTCCCCAAAAGCGATGAAACTGAGTCATAAGCTCTAAGAAGTACACTAGAATCTCAAAATACAATACTATTTGATGTGAAAATAAATAGTAGAAAAGACAAAAGTAGAAGGTGACTCCGAGGCCTGCAGGCGTCAGGCAGATATACCTTGAAGTCTCCGAAATACCAAGCCCAATCACTGGCGTCTGGCACGTGCTGAGGTACCTGGATCTGCACAAAAATATGCAGAAGTCTAGCATGAGTATACTATAATGGTATCCAGTAAGTTTCAAGCCTAATCTCGGTAGAGTAGTGACAAGGTCAGATAAAGACACCCACTAGATAAAAGAAAATCTGAACAGAACATGATATAATCCAATAATGAAAAATAAAGAAATAAATGACAACAAAGCAGTACAATAATGTAAGGCTAACAACGGATATTCAAGCAATAAATGACAACATGAATCAGTATATGATAAGAATAACAAGAAATCAAATACATTAAAATACAAAACAATGAAGGAATAATAATAACCGTTCAATTAAGAAGCCTTTTCAACATAGAATGTACAACAAGAAATACAACTGAGGCACCACACCTCATATCCATATTTAATAATTTACAATCACAATCTTCCTTATATCACCGCGTGAGCCTTGCATTTATATTTTTAAAATTATTTTTTTCGAAATAGCTACACGCGCTTTAACCCCCTTATCTCACCGCGTGGCTTCAAGTCATCCCCTTACTAGAAATACGGGTATCAATCCCACCTTATCTCGGCGCATGCACATCAACCCTTATCCTTATACCGTCTTATGCACATCAATATCACAACACAATAATCAACTTGCATCACACGTGTTCATATGCCACAATATTGTCAAAATCAACAATACCAATGTTACCACAACACATAGCCCACGACTCAACCATAATGTGTACAAAAATTTCAGTAACAACAAAATGAATGAGGAACAACTTAACAAGGAAGGACATCTCAATAATCAACAACTTCACCCTCAATGTGTTAATAGCTTTCAAAACTATAACATCAATAACTCAACAATGAACGTATTTCAGTGAAAATGGCAACTTCCAAATTCAAGTGCATAACATAAGTTTAACAATGAAAGAGATAGCATGAAATAGCAACTACGTCTAAATACATGAGAATAACTCAACAACGAAGAGATATCATATAATAACAAATTCAAATAAGGATAAATCGACAATGAAAGAGGTAACATGTAATGAAAACTTCAAATAAGAATAACTCAACAATAAAAGAGTTAACATAACAACAAAAGAGGTAACAATTTCAATTAAAGCATATATGTGTAAACTTGACAATAAAAGATATAACATGATATGACAACTTCAATTAAATGCATGAAAGAAGCTTAAGAGTCTAAACCTATCAAATACCATATATAAGCCCGTGTATATACTCGTCACCTCGTATACACATCTTTCACATAATTCAAATAATATAATCAATCCAAATCCTAAGGGGTAGTTCTCCCACAAAAATTTAGATAAAATACTTACCTCAAACAAGCTAAATTATTTTACTAATAAGCCCTTCCCGCGCAATTCCAACTACGAAGCTCGAATTTAGTCAAAATAACTTAATATCATAAATAAAAGCCATAAGAAGCAATTTCGGATAATAAAGATTCGATATTTAATGAAAATCAAAAAGTCAACACTGAGCCCGCACCTCAGAACTCGACCAAACTCATAAATTTCGAACACACGTTTCGATACAAGTCCAAACATACCAAAGTCATTCAATTCCGACCTCAAATCGACCTTCAAATTCTCATTTTATACTTTAGGAACGTTTTTACAAAAACACGTAATTTTTCCAACCCAAATCACTAATTAAATTATGAAAACAAAGATGGAATCATGAATAATGGACAAATCTGAGTCAAAAATACTTACCTCGATCCAAATCGTGAAAATCCCCTACAAAATCGCCCAAAACTGAGCTCTACAACTCAAATATGTTAAAATGAACCAATCCCTCGAAATAAAGTACTATATAATCTGCCCAGGTGTTATACATCACGATCGTGGAAATAGACTCGCGATCGCGAAGAACAGAATTGCCCAGCTGCCAGAACCTCTTATGCGAATGCGACCATCCGGTCGCGAATGCGATGACCGTCCACTAAAATCTACGCGATTACGATCCGGACCTCACGACCGCGAAGAACAAACGCGTGCTACCCCTCAACCTTACTTTCCTTCTACGCGAACGTGACTCCTCGCTCACGTAACAACCTACCTCAAGCTTCGCGAACGCGTCCGTATATTCGCAAACGTGATGCACAAATCCCACCTACCACCAAATAGAGCTATGCGATCGCGACTTTCCCTACACGATCGCGAAGAAGGAAACCAGACATTAGCTAACAATAATCCAAAACTTAGAGAAATAGTCCGAAACCATCCGAAATACACCCGAGGCCCAGGGACCCCGTCCAATCACACCATACAATCTCAAAACACAAAACAAACCTACTCGAGGACTTATATCACACCAAAGTAATATCAAAACTACGAATCACACCCCAATTCAACCCTAATGAATTAATGAACATTTCCAAATTCAAAACTTGCGCCGAACAAGCCTAAACAACTTCGAATAACCTCAAATTTTATATTCAAGTCCCAAATGATACAACAGATCTATACTAACTCCCGGAGTAACACTCCGAGCCCGATATCCTTAAAGTCAACCCTCGGTTAAACCTTTTAACCATCTAAACCTTCAACTTTCCAACTTTCGCCAAAAAGTACCAAATCAACATACGGACCTCCGAATCAATATCTGGACATACGCCTAAGTCCAAAATCACTATACAAAGCTATTGAAATCATCAAAACCTCATTTCGGAGTCGTCTACACACAAGTCAATCTCCTATCAACTTTTACAACTGAAGCCTTCAACCAAGGGACTAAGTGTCCCAAATCAATCCAAAACTCACCCAAAACCAAACCAATCACTCTGGCAAGTTGCGAAACCACAAATAAATATAGAAAAAGGCTATAAAAAGAAGAAATAGCTACAATACTCAAAACGACCGGCCGGGTCATTACATAAAGACTCTTGAAAGATAAGGTTTTTTCATTTAATAAAGATCATAAATATGTTCATGAATTTGTGAGATCAAGATGTATTTGTTAAAATAAAAGAAACGTATGTAGTAAATCAAGAATTAATTCACATTCATTCACTTTTGAAAATAAGAGTCTTTAGATAAAATACATTAATTTATCAAATACATTATTTCAAATTTATTGAAACACTTATTCCAACAATCCCCCACTTGTTTCATTCTAAATCATTAGCTACTTGGTGAACGAATCTTGAACTAAGTAGTTCATTGAATGAAGTAGAAAATACCTTACACACATTACTATTTTTTGGTGAAAATCGAAATCCTTTGACATCTTATGGCCATGTGTCCTGAATCCTTTTTATCTAAATGCTTTAAGATTTTGCTGTCAAATATCTTATTGAAACGACCTTCACTTCGAATTTAGAGCGGTGAATTCATCAATAGTTACTTTGTATACTTTGATAAAATAGTCTATAAATCATTAAGGAAATTAATCTCACCCTCCTTCTATGATGACCCAAAAGGTCATCTTATATTTTAGAACTTGAATCTGTGCTCTTAAGCCTTAAAGATCTCATTTTACCCTCCTTGATTTGTGTGCATAGTCCGGGCATGTTTCTGGAAAGATTTTATGTTGACAATTGATAAAAATAAGAATTTATGCCTTAAAAGTTTATTTTAGTTGACTTCGGTCAACATTTTTGGTAAACGGGCTCGGATCTATATTTTGACGGTCCCGGTGGGTCCGTATTGAATTATGGGACCTGGACATATGCGCGGAATCGAATTCGGAGGTCCCTAGCTTGAGTTATGAATTTTTGAAAAATTTAAAAGTCTTAAAATGATTTGTTTTTAAGAATTGATTGATATTTGGTATTGTTAGTACCGGGTCCATATTTTGGTTCTGGAGCCCGGTACAGGTTCATTATGATATTTAAGACTTGCCTGTGAAATTTGGTGAGAAACGGATTTGATTTGACGTGATTCGGAGTTGATTTGACGTGATTCAGAGTTTTGAGTGTTCTTAAGAATTTCATTTGATTTGGTGTTAAATTTGGAGTTCTAGGTGTTATTTTGGCGATTGGATCATGCGAGCAGGTCCGTATGTTATTTTTAGACTTATGTGCATGTTTGGTTTGGAGCCCCGAGGGCTCGGGTGAGTTTCTGATAGGCTACGGGATGTTTCCGACTTAGAATTTTTGCTGTTTTGCTGTTGCTGGTGCACATGTATTTTGTGCTTCGCGATCGCGAAGTGTAAACTAGGCTGGGAGGTAATTTCTTCTTCGCGAACATGAAGGACTGGTTGCGAACGTGAAGCATTGGGGGTGGTACCCTTCGCGAACGCGATCAGTATCCCGCGAACGCGATAGGTTAAGGGACTTGGGGGAGGGGGTTATGTTCTTCTACACGAACGCGTCCACTGGGTCGCGAACCCTGAGGCTTGGGGGGAGCTGCCTTACGCGAACACATAGAAAGACTCGCGAACGCGAAGGCCTTAGGCCGCTGTGCATCGCAATCGCGACAGGGCTCTCGCGAACGCGATGAAGGCCTGTCTAGTGATTTAAAACAGACTTCAAAATGAGATTTGTTCAACATTTCATATTTTCTTCCATAGAATTCGACCTAGGGCGATTTGTGAAGAAGGATTTCGACACCCAATCATAGGTTTGCACTTTCTAACTTGTTTTCTTCAATTTTCATCATCATTTATTGAATTCCTAGTCTTTAAACTTGTTCTTTAAGGGTAGAAATTAGGGATTTTGGGGGAATTGGGAAATTTACAAATTTGGGGATTTTGACCTCGATTTGAGGTTGAATTCTAGAACTAATTACATAATCGGGCTTGGGGGTGAATGGGTAAATGGATTTTGGTCTGAACCTCGGGTTTTGACCAAGCAGGCCTGGGGTCGATTTTGTTTCCGACCTTTTGGAGGAAAATTTGGAAAATTTAATTTATGCAATATAATTGATTTCTTTAGCAATATTTGATATTATTGAGTCATTATTGAATAGATACGTGTGGTTTGGAGGTGAATTCCAAAGAAAAAGTTGTGATTGAGAATTAAGTGGCTTTCGGAGTAAGGTAAGTGTTGTGTCTAGCCCTGACTTGAGGGAAATAGGAACCTTAGATTATTTTCTAAGTGAAATTCATATGAGCGGCCTATATGTGAGGTGACGAGTACTTATGTGCCGCCAATTTACCTGTTTTTTCATGTTTCTTCCGTTTTCTTATATTGTCTTTTCCTATGCATAATTGCTACATGTTTATACTAGTGTTGTTAAATTGATCGTCATTATCATGTTTACGGATTTTCTGTTGGTAATCGAGTATTTATTTAAAAGTTGAGATTTATATTGTGGAACCAAATGTTGAAGTAAGGTTTGTACTTGTTATTCTATCTCACTGTTGCTATTTATGCATTGCATTATGGTAAGGGAGATTGTTAATGCACGAAGAGTGATACCGTGTCATATTGTGAGTGATAATGCACGAAGGGTGATGCCGTGTCATATTGTGAGTGTTAATGCACGAAGGGTGATGTCGTGCCATATTGTGAGTGTTAATGCACGAAGGGTGATGACGTGCTATATTGTGAGTGTTAATGCACGATGGGTGATGTCATACCATATTGTGAGTGTAAAAGCACGAAGGGTGATGCCGTGCCATGATATGAGAGTTAATGCACGAAGGGTGATGCCGTGCCATGATATGAGAGTTAATGCACGAAGGGTGATGCCGTGCCGTTTCTATTGATTTTATGGTTAGATTGAGAGTAAAAGCACGAAGGGTGATGCCGTGCATTTTTCCTTACTGTATTCACTATTCTTGTTGATTCATGGTATATTGACTGCTCCGGTGTTCATTCAGTTGTAGTTCTTTATCTTGTATTCCCCTCAGTATTTCCCCATCCTGACATTTCCTAATTAGTTCTTCATTTCTGTTATTTGTATATACACTGTTAAATTGTACAGGTTGATTTGTAGGTGCCTTACCTTAACCTCGTCACTACTTCGTCAAGGTTAGGCTCGACACTTACCAGTACATGGGGTCGGTTATACTGATACTGCACTCTATACTTTCTGTGCAGATTTTGATACCGGCTCGGGTTGATCGAGAGTTTTCTATTGGTCCGCTGTCCGGAGACTCAAGGTAGATCTGTCGGCGTTCACAAACCTTGAAGTCCCCGTCTATCTTTTCTGTTCTACTGTTTCTTTCATTCAGACATTTGTATTTCTTTCAGACTATTACTTGTAGTAAATTCTAGAATGCTCGTGAATTGTGACTCCAGATCCGGGTGGTAGTAATTAATATAGTTTTATGATATTCCGCACTTATTATATTTTATCTTAGTTAATTATTGTTAATTACTAAATAGGAATAAAGAATTGATTTAATGATTCTCTAACATTAGCTTGCATAGCAAGTGAAATGTTAGGCACCATCACGGTCCCGTCGGTGGGAAATTTCGGGTCGTGACAGTTGGTATCAGAGCACTAGGTTGCCTAGGTCTCACGATTCACGAGCAAGCTTAGTAAAGTCTGGAGGATCGGTATAGAGACGTCTGTGCTTATCTTCCAGAGGCTATGAAGTTTAGGAACCAGTTTCACTTTTATTCTTCTCTGTCGTGCAATTTTGCTTTCTCAATGCTAATTGAACTCTTCTACTCTTATTCTCTCGCAGATGGAGAGAACACGTACCACTTCCTCAGTTGAGTAGTAGCCAGATCCTCCAATGACAGCTCTTATGCGGGGCAGAGGTCGAGGTCGGGGCAGAGGCTGAGGCCGAGGCAGGGGCAGTGCTCAGCCTTGAGCCCGAGTAGCAGCCCCAACAGTGGAGCCTCAGATAGAGCTTGACGAGGAGGTTCCAGCCCAGACTATTCCTGCTGGACCAGCTCAGGTTCCGGAGGGGTTGATTGCTACCCCAGCACTTCAGGACGCTTTGGTCCGTTTGGTGGGCCTCATGGAGAGTGTGGCCTAGACTGACGCATTTCCCATGGCACCAACAGTCTCTCAGGATGGAGGAGGAGCCTAGATTCCCACCACTCCCGCTCTAAAGCAGATAACCCCCCATTATCAGGCTCCAGCAGCTCAGCCAGTCGGATTAGTGCAGCCTGTTATTGCAGCACAGGTCAGAGATGGGCTAGCTATGTCCTCTGAGGCTTTATAGAGATTGGACAGGTTTACCAAGCTCTTTCCTGTTCACTTCAGTGGTGCTCCTTCAGAGGACCCCCAGGAATATCTTGACAGCTATCACGAGGTCCTACGAAACATGGGTATAGTGGAGACCAATGGGGTCTATTTTGCTGCATTTCAGATAACTGGTTCCGCCAAGAAATGGTGGAGAGATTACTTGTTGACCAGACCAGCTGGGTCGCCTGCTTTTACTTAGGACAAGTTCTCTCAGCTCTTCATAGAGAAGTTTCTGCCTATCACATTAAGAGAGAAGCGTCGCCGTCAGTTTGAGCGTCTCCAGTAGGGCAGTAGGACTGTTGCTCAGTATGAGACTCGTTTTGTGAATTTGGCCCATCATTCTATTCTTCTGCTTCCCACCGAGAGAGAGAGAGAGAGAGAGAGAGAGAGAGAGAGAGAGAGAGAGAGAGAGAGAGAGAGAGAGAGAGAGAGAGAGAGAGAGAGAGGGTGAGGAGGTTTATTGATGGACTTGCTCAGCCTATCAGATTGCAGATGGCTAAGGAGACTGGGAGTGAGATTTCTTTTCAGGCGGCTTCTAATGTCGCCAGACGAGTCAAAATGGTTCTTACTCAAGGAGGTCAGGGGTCTGACAAGAGACCTCGTCATTTCTGTGAGTTCATCGGTGCCTCATCTAGAGGCAGGAGTACTTTTGGTAGAGGCCATCCTCCCAGACCGTTTCATTCAGTGCTCCAGGCAGCCTATGGTGCCTCAGGTGGTCGTAGCCCGCAGATGCATTATTCCGACCAGCTAGCCTAAAGTGCACCAGCAACTCTTATTAGTGCACCTCCACTCTAGAGTTATCAGGGTGGTTATTCAGGTCGACAGGGTCAGTTTCAGGTTCAGCAGTCACAGCAGCCGAGGTTATGTTATACTTGTGGTGATCCGAGGCACATTGCTAGATTTTTCCCTCGAGTAACAGGCAGCTCACAGCATCAGAGTTCTCGTGCCATGGTTCCGGCACCACCTGCTCAGCCAGCCAGAGGCAGGGGACAGATAGCTAGAGGTATAGGCCAGACTGTTAGAGGTGGAGGTCACGCCGTTAGAGGTGGAGACCAGCCAGTTAGAGCCCATCCCAGGGATGTAGTTCAGGGTGGTGGGCCCCAGCCCCGATGTTATACTTTCCCAGCCATGCCTGAGGCCGAGTCATCTGACGCTATTATCACAGGTACTGTTTTAGTTTGCAATAGAGATGCTTCAGTTCTATTTGATCCAGGATCTACTTACTCCTATGTGTCATCCTATTTTGCTTCCTATTTGGTTGTGCCCCGTGATTCTTTGAGTGCTCCTTTGTATGTGTCCACACCAGTGGGATATGCTATTGTTGTAGATCATGTTTATCGTTAGTGTGTAGTCACCATTGGGAGTCTTGAGACTCGTGTAGATCTTTTACTTCTCGACATGGTTGATTTTTATGTCATACTGGGTATGGATTGGTTGTCATCTTATCATGCTATATTAGATTGTCACGCCAAGATGGTGACATTAGCCTTCCAGGGTTTGCCTCGATTAGAGTGGAGAGGAAATCTTGGCCATTCTGCCAGCAGGGTTATCTCTTATGTGAAGGCTCGGCATATGGTCGAGAATGGGTGTCTAACTTATTTGGCTTATGTCCATGATTCTAGTGTGGAGGTTCCTTCCATGGATTCAGTGCCGGTTGTTCTTGAGTTTCGAGAGGTGTTTTCTGCAGACCTGCCGGTGATGCCACCCGATAGGAATATTGATTTCTGCCTTGATTTGGCTCCGGGAACTTGATATGGAGGATATTCATTCCTCCATATCGCATGGCCCTGCCAGAGTTGAAAGAATTGAAGGAGCAGTTGCAAGATTTGCTTGATAAGGGCTTCATTAGACCTAGTGTCTCACCCTAGGGTACACCCGTGTTGTTTGTGAAGAAGAAAAATGGATCGATAAGGATGTGTATAGATTATCGGCAGTTGAACAAAGTCACCATCAAGAACAAGTATCCATTGCTGAGGATTAATGATTGATTTGATCAGCTTCAGGGTACCAAGGTGTTTTCAAAGATTGATTTGAGATCTGGCTACCATCAGTTGAGGATCAGGGCATCCGATGTTCCTAAGACAACTTTTCGTACTCGGTCTGGGCATTATGAGTTTCTAGTGATGTCATTTGGGCTGACAAATGCCCCAGCAACATTGATGGATTTGATGAACCGGGTGTTTAAAACCTACTTGGATTCCTTTTGGGTTGTGTTTATTAATGATATCTTGATCTACTCCCACAGTCGAGAGGAGCATGAGCAGCACCTTCGGATCATTCTTTAGACTCTGAGAGATAGCCAGTTATATGCTAAGTTCTCAAAATGCGAGTTTTGGTTGAGTTCAAGTGCTTTCTTGGGTCACGTTGTATCAGTAGAGGGTATTTAGGTGGATCCTAAGAAAATCTAGGCAGTTCAGAACTGGCCTAGACCCACATCAGCTACAAAGATCCGTAGTTTTCCTCGGTTTGGCGGGCTATTACCATCGATTTGTGGAAGGGTTATCATCCATAGCAGCCCCGTTGAACAGATTGACCCAGAAGGGTGCCCCGTTCAGGTGGTCAGGCGAGTGTGAAGCAAGCTTTCAGAAGCTCAAGACTGTTTTAACTACAACACTGGTATTGGTGTTACCCACAAGTTTAGGATCTTATACATTATATTGTGACGTATCTCGTATTGGTCTGGGTGCAGTATTGATGCAGGGTGGCAATGATATTGTATATGCTTCGCGGCAGCTGAAGGTTCACGAGAAGAATTACCCTGTTCATGATCTAGAACTGGCAGCCATTGTTCACGCGCTAAAGATTTGGAGGCACTATCTTTACGGCGTTCCATGTGAGGTATTCACTGATCATCGGAGCTTGCAGTATTTGTTCAAGCAGAGGGAACTCAATTTGAGGCAGAGTAGGTGGATGAAGCTATTGAAAGACTATGATATCACCATATTGTATCATTCCGGGAAGGGCAATATGGTCGCCAATGCTTTGAGTAGAAAGTCAGTTAGTATGGGTATTCTTGCATATATTCCAGTTGGTGAGAGACCGCTTGCATTGGATGTTCAGGCCTTGGCCAACCAGTTCGTGAGATTGAATTTTTCTGAGCCCAGCCGTGTTCTAGCTTGTACAGTTGCTCGGTCTTCTTTGTTTGAGCACATCAGAGATCGGCAGGATGATGATCCTCATTTACTTGTCCTTAGAGACACAGTGCGGCACGGTGGTGTCAAGCAGGTTACTGTTGGAGATGACAGAGTTTTGAGGATGCAGGGTTGTATTTATGTGCCTAATGTGGATGAGCTTCGTGAGTTGATTCATGAGGAGTCCCACAATTCCCGGTATTCTATTCATCCGGGCGCCACCAAGATGTATCAGGACTTAAGGCAACATTAATGGTCGAGGCGAATGAAGAAGGACATAGTTGCCTATGTAGCTTGGTGCCTAAATTTCCAGCAGGTAAAGTGTGAGCATCAGAGACCTGGTGGTTTACTTCAGAGGTTAGATATTCCTAGGTGGAAGTGGGAGCACATCATTATGGATTGTGTTATTGGACTCCCACGGACTCAGAGGAAATTCGAAGCAATTAGGGTCATTGTGGACAGGATGACTAAGTCAGCGCATTTCATTCATGTGGCAATTACCTATTCCTCGGAGGGTTGGCAAAGATTTACATTCATGAGATCGCCCGGCTTCATGACGTTCTTGTGTCTATCATTTTTGATCGAGGTACATAGTTTACCTCGCACTTTTGAGGGTAGTTCAGCGTGAGTTGGAGACGCGGGTTGAGTTGAGCATAACATTTCATCCTCACAAGGACGGGCAGTCCGAGCGTACTATTCATATCTTGGAGGATATGCTCCGCGCTTGTGTTATAGACTTCGGAGGATCGTGGGATCAGTTCTTGCCCCTTGCAGAGTTTGCCTACAACAACTGCTATCGGTCGAGCATTCAGATGGATCCCTATGAGGCATTATATGGTAGGCAGTGCCGGTCGCCAGTTGAGTGGTTTGAGCCAGGAGAGGCTCGGTTGTTGGGCACATACTTAGTACAGGATGCCTTGGGTAAGGTCAAGATTATTCAGGATCGACTTCGCATAGCTCAGTCCAGGCAGAAGAGTTATGCCGACTGTAGAGTTCATGATGTTGCATTCATGGTCGGAGAGAGAGTGTTACTTCGGGTATCACCCATGAAGGGCGTAATGAGGTTCGTAAAGAAGGGCAAGTTGAGCCCTAGGTATATCAGACCTTTTGAGATTCTGTAGAGAGTGGGAGAGGTGGCTTATAGGCTTGCGTTTCCATCTAGTTTTGCAGTTGTTCATCCGGTATTCCACATGTCCATGCTTCGAAAGTATCACAGTGATCCGTCCCATGTGTTAGAAGTGGAGAATGTGATGACCCAAAAGGTCATCTTATGTTTTAGAACTTGAATCTATGCTCTTAAGCCTTAAAAATCTCATTTTTACCCTCCTCGATTTGCATGCGCAGTCCTGGCATGTTTTCGGAAAGCTTTTATGTTGAAAATAAATGAAAATAAGAATTTATGCCTTAAAAGTTGATTTTAGTTGACTTCGGCCAACATTTTTGGTAAACGGGACCGGATCCATATTTTGACGGTCTCGATGGGTCCGTATCGAATTATGGGACCTGGGCGTATGCCCTAAATCAAATTCGGAGGTCCCTAGCTTGAGTTATGAATTGTTGAAAAAAATTAAAAGTCTGAATATTATTTATTTTTAAGAATTGATTGATGTTTGGCATTGTTAGTACCCGGTCCGTATTTTGGTTTCGGAGCCCGGTACAGGTTCATTATGATATTTAAAACTTGTCTGTGAAATTTGGTGAGAACGGAGTTGATTTGATGTGATTCAAAGTAGATTTGACGTGATTCGGATGTCCAGTTGAGAAAATAAAAATTTTAAAGGGTTCTTGAGAATTTCATTTGATTTGGTGCTAAATTCGGCGTTCTAGGTGTTATTTTGGCGATTGGATCGTGCGAGCAGGTCCGTATGATGTTTTTAGACTTGTGTGCATGTTTGGTGTGGAGCCCCGAGGACTCTGGTGAGTTTCTGATAGGCTACGAGATGTTTCAGACTTAGAATTTTTGCTGTTTTGCTGTTGCTGGTGCACAGGTGTTTTGTGCTTCGCGATCATGAAGCAACTCTCGCGATCGCGAAGTGTAAACTAGGCAGGAAGGTAATTTCTTCTTCGCGAACATGAAGGACTGGTCGTGAACGTGAAGCATTGGGGGTGGTACCCTTCGCGAATGCGATCAGTCTCCCGCAAACGCGATAGGTTAAGGGACCTAGGGGAGGGGGTCATGTTCTTCTACACGAACGCGTCCACTGGGTCACGAACGCGAAGGCTTGGGGGGGGGGGGATCTTCCTTACGCGAACGCATAGAACGACTCGCGAATGTGAAGGCCTTAGGCCGCTGTGCATCGCGATCGCGACAAGCCTCTCGCGATCGCGATAGGCCTCTCGCGATCGTGATGAAGGCCTGTCCAGTGTTTTAAAACATAATTCAAAACGGTATTTGTTAAACATTTCATATTTTCTTCCATAGAACTCGACGTAGGGCGATTTGTGAAGAAGGATTTCGACACCCAATCATAGGTTTGCAATTTCTAACTTGTTTTCTTCCATTTCCATCATCATTTATTGAATTCCTAGTCTTTAATCTTGTTCTTTAAGGGTAGAAATTAGGGATTTTGGGATTTGGACAAATTTGGGGATTTAGACCTCGATTTAAGGTCGAATTACGTAACTAATTACATACTCGGGCTCGGAGGTGAATGGGAAAATGAATTTTGGTCCGAACCTCTGGTTTTGACCAAGCGGGCCTGGGGTCGATTTTGTTTCCGACCTTTTGGAGGAAAATTTGGGAAATTTAATTTATGTAATATAATTGATTTCTTTAGTAATATTTGATATTATTGAGTCATTTTTGAATAGATACGTGTGGTTTGGAGGTGAATTCCAAAGGAAAAACTGTGATTGAGAATTAAGTGGCGTTTGGAGCAAGGTAAGTGTTGTGTCTAACCCTTACTTGAGGGAAATAGGAACCTTAGATTATTTGCTAAGTGAAATTCATATGAGCGGCCTATATGTGAGGTGACGAGTAGTTATGCGCCTCCAATGTACCCTTTTTTCCATATTTCTTCCGTTTTCTTATATTGTGTCTTCCTATGCCTAATTGCTACATGTTTATACTAGTGTTGTTAAATTGATCGTCATTATCATGTTTACGGATTTTTTGTTGGTAATCGAGTATTTATTTAAAAGTTGAGATTTATATTGTGGAACCAAATGTTGATGTATGGTTTGTACATGTTATTCTATCTCCCTGTTGTTATTTATGCATTGTATTATGGTAAGGGAGAGTGTTAATGCACGAAGGGTGATGCCGTGCCATATTGTGAGTGTTAATGCAAGAAGGGTGGTGCCGTGCCATATTGTGAGTGTTAATGCACGATGGGTGATGCCGTGCCATATTGTGTGTGTTAATGCACGATGGGTGATGCCGTGCCATATTGTGAGTGTTAATGCACGAAGGGTGATGCCGTGCCATATTATGAGTGTTAATGCACGAAGGGTGATGCCGTGCTATATTGTGAGTGTAAAAGCACGAAGGGTGATGTCGTGCCATGATATGAGAGTTAATGCATGAAGGGTGATGCTGTGCCGTTTCTATTGATTTTATGGTGTGATTGAGAGTAAAAGCACGAAGGGTGATGTCGTGCATTTTTCCTTACTGTATTCACTATTCCTGTTGATTCATGGTATATTGACTGCTTCGGTGATCATTCGGTTGTAGTTCTTTATCTTTTATTCCCCTAAGTATGTTCTCCTCTCGACTTTTCCTATTTAGTTCTTCATTTCTGTTATTTATATATGTACTGTTAAATTGTACAGGTTGATTTGTAGGTGCCTTGCCTTAGCCTCGTCACTACTTTGTCGAGGTTAGGCTCGCCACTTACCAGTACATGGGGCCGGTTGTACTGATACTATACTCTGCACTTTCTGTGTAGATTTTGATACTGGCTCGGGTTGATCGAGATTTTGCTATTGGTCCGCTGTCCGGAGACTCAAGGTAAATCTGTCGGTGTTCACAGACCTTGAAGTCCCCATCTATCTTTTCGGTTCTATTGTTTCTTTCATTCAGATAATTGTATTTCTTTCAAACTATTACTTGTAGTAAATACTAGAATGCTGGTGAATTGTGACTCCATATCCGGGTGGTAGTAATTAATGCTCCCTCCATTTTAATTTATGTGAATCTATTTGCTTTATAATCTGTGCCAAAAAGAATGACCTCTTTCCTTATTTGGAAACAATTTACCTTTATGCAATGATTTCTAGCCACACAAAATACATGTGTCTCATTTTACACCACAAGTTTAAAAGTCTTCTCTCTTTTCTTAAACTCCGTGCCCAGTCAAATGGGTTCACATAAATTAAAACAGAGGGAGTATAGTTTTATGATATTCCACACTTATTATATTTCATCTTAGTTAATTATTGTTAATTACTGAATGAGAATAAGGAATTGATTTAATGATTCTCTAACGTTGGCTTGCCTAGCAAGTGAAATGTTAGGCGCCATCACGGTCCCGTCGGTGGGAAATTTCGGGTCGTGACACCTTCACAATAAAGTATCGGTAAATCTATCAAGAGTGTTCCTACAATCCGCAACCGAAATCGATCTTATAGTTTTAATAAGAGAATAAAATCTCATCCTCCTCTACAATAGGAATATGCACATCTATCACAATACTTTTGCGAATGGAAATTTTATTAATGTTCTCAACTTTTGTAACATTACTTGTTTGTCCCTTTGAAAATAAGATGATATCATTAGGTAGGGTTTTTTTTAAAGTACAATCAATTTGCAACATGTTTTATTCCCATCCCTTACAAGTCTCTGCCACCAACGCGTTGCCTAATCTTGTAGACAAAGAATATGCTAAATTAAACCTAGACTTAACATATTGAAGGGATATTATGCCATCCTCCAATAATCTTCTCATATGATTGTATTTGAGATGAACTTGTCTTGATTTGCGATTATAACAATCACTTGAAGCCCGAAATATAGCAGTTTTATTATCACAATAAATAGTCAAATGTGGCATTGTGTAATGGCTCGACCGATCGTTTTGAGCTTTAGCATTCTGTTCGACGATTTAAGGCCTTGAGTAGCTTTGTATTTTGTATCATGACTTGCGTGTATGACCGATTTCGGTTTTCGTGCATTTCAGAGTTGATATGGAATGATGGTTCTCATTTTAGAAGCTTAAGTTGTAAAAGTTGACATGAGTTTGAATTTTGTGTAGACGACCTTGGAATGGTATTTTGATGATTCCAACAGCTTTGTATGGTGATTTTGGACTTAGGTGTATGTCCGGATTTTGATTTCGTAGTTCATAGGCTGATTTGATACGTTTTGGTGAAAGTTGGAAAGTTGAAGGTTAGGAATGTTGAGAGGTTTGACCGGGAGTTGACTTTATTAATTTCGGGTTTGGATTGTGGTTCAGGGAGTATAGTTCCACTGTGTTATTTGAGACTTGCATTCAAAATTTGAGGTCATTCCTAGTTGACTTGATATGATTCGGCACGAGTTATAGAAGTTGAAAGTTCATTAGGGTTGAATTGAGGTGCGATTCATAGTTTTGAGGTTTTTTATGTGATTTGGGGCCTCAAGCAGGTCCGCATTATGTTATGGAACTGGTTAGTATGTTCGGACGGGGTCCCAGGGGCCTCAGGTGTGTTTCGGATGGGCTATGAGCCATTTCTTCATGTTTTGGAATTGCTGGTTTTTCTGATATCTACAGTTCATCTCTTTCGCAGAAGTGTACAAGCGATTGCCGAGGGTTATTTGTGAGTATGATGTTTTAGTCATCGTGTTCACGATGTTTATCCCGCATTCACGGAGCATTAAGTGGTTGAATTCATCGCGTTTGCATATAGTCCCTCGCGTTCGCGTAGGTGTGAGGGCTTGATGGGGCTTCCAGGTATTGCTTTCCCGGTTCGCATGTCGACCCCCACGTTCGCGAAGGTCAGAGAAGGCATGGGCCGTATTCGCGTGCTGTATATCGCTTTCGCGAAGAACGTTTTTGGCAGCTTGTGATTTTGTGCTTCGCGATCACGAAGAGGAATACCTGGGCAGAACTATAAAGTACTCTATTTCGAGGGTTTTTGTTATTTTATCACTTTTTGAGTTAGAGAGCTCGGATTTGGGCGATTTTGGAGGGAATTCTCACGTTTTGGATTGGGGTAAGTATTCTTGACCCGGATTTGATTATATTTTATGATTCCATTTTTGTTTTTATCATCAAATTAGTGATTTAAATTGGAGAAATTGGGGATTTTTGTAAAAACTTTCTAAAATATAAAATGATGATTTGAAGGCCGATTTGAGGTAGGAATTGGATGATTTTGGTATTGTTGGACTCGTATCGGAATGGGGATTCATATGTTTTGAGTTTTGTCAGGTTCGGAGGTGCAGGCCCGGGGTTAACGTTTTGGGTTGACTTTTTGGTTTTCATTAAAATTCGAAGCTTTATTATCTTGAATTGTTTCTCATGGATTTTATTTATGATATTAAGTTATTTTGGCTAGATTCGAGTCGTCTGGACGTTGTTTCACGTGAGAAGGTCAGTTTAGATTATTGATTTAGCTTCTTTGAGGTAAGTATCTTGCCTAACTTTGTGTAGGGGAACTACCCCTTAGGATTTGGGTTGATTGTGTTGTTTGAATTATGTGAAAGACATGTACGCGAGGTAACGAGTGCATACTCGGGCTTATATGTAAAAATTGACCGATTTAGACTCTTAGGCTTCTTCCATATATTTATTTGATGTTGTTAGCATATGTTATATCTTTTATTTGTCAAGTTTATTCTCACATGATTTATTTGAAGTTGTTAGCACATTTCATATCTTTTACTTGTCAGGTTTACTCTTATATGCTTTATTTGAAGTTGTTACCTCTTTTATTGTAATGTGATCTCCTTTATTGTTTATTTATTCTTATTGTTACATGATATCCTTTCGTTGTCGGGTTATTATCATGCGTTTAGACGCAATTGCTAGTTCATGCCATCACTTTCATTGTTAGCTTATGTCATACATTAGAATTCGAAGTTGCTATTCCATGGAAATGCCTTCATTATGGAGTTTATTCTTAAGCAACTAATTGAAGTTGAAGTTATTGATAGCCATTAACCTGTTTTAGTTGAAGTTGTCATTTAATAGAGTATTGTTCATTGTTGAGTTATTTTTCCCCGTTTCATTTTGTTGCTATTGAGATTGTTGTACACATTGTGGTTGAGCCGTGGGCTTTGTGTTGTGGTGATATTGGTATTGTTATTGTCACGACCCAAAACCAACCCGTCGTGATGGTGCCTATCATGGTACTAGGCAAGCCGATTATTCAAACATTTCCAACACTTTTAAGCTTTGAAAGATATGGAAAATATCTTAATTAAAGGAAAGTCTTTTAAAAACATGATAAGAAGTCATAACTCAATACATAATCTCTCCCAAAACAGGGGTGTCACTGAGTACATTAGCATCTACATAAAGATAGAGTGTGGTACACCATCTAGAAAATAAAATTGAAATAAGTAACATGAAAGATAAGGGAGGAGAGTCAAGGTCTGCGAACGCCTAGCAGCTACCTCGATGATCTCCGAACGTCCGGACTCCGCAATTCAGCAACAGCCGCGACCGGAAGCACCTGAATCTGCACATGAGGTGTAGGGTGTATCATGAGTACACCCAACTCAATAAGTAATAAGTCTAACCTGTGGTCTCTAACAATACAGTAAGGATACCAAATTTAGTAATGTAGAAAAATAGACATGCTTCCAGGTTCAACAATAGAGTTTAGCATAGGTAAATAGAGGACAAGTGTGACTGATAATATACAAATTACATGTTTATGTCTACATGCCAAGGTGAATACTGTATGTGATGCAACACAGGTAAATCCCAAGTACTCACTCTCTCAGAGAGCTCAATATGCCCGTGTAACGACCCAACCAGTCATTTTGAAAGTTAGAGCCCCGATCCCCTATTAACTTCTTCCCCCATATCTTTTTCTGCTATTGTGACTTCCCGGGAGGTTTCATTTTTGTTTTTGGAAGTGTTTGGGACACTTAGTCCCTAAATGGAGGTTTAAGCCTTAGGATTGGCACCGTAGTCGGAACTGTATGAAGACTACTCCGGAATGGAATTCCGTCGATTCCGTTAGCTTTGTTGTGTGATTTTGGGCTTAGGGACTTGTCCGGATTGCGATTTGGAGGTCCGTAGCTCATTTAGGCTTGAAATGGCGAAAGTCGAATTTTTTGGAGTTTTGGGCCGGTAGTGGAATTTTTGATATCGAGGTCGGATTCCGATTTCGAAAGTTGGAGTAGATCCATAGTGTTGAATATGACTTGTGTGCAAAATTTAAGGTTAATCGAACGTGGTTTGGTTGGTTTCGACATCGGTTGTCGAATTTGAAAGTTTCAAGTTACTTTAAGTTTGAATTGGAGGGTATTTCGTGATTTTAGCGTTGTTTGATATGATTTGAGAGCTCGACTAATTTAGTATGGTATTTTAAGACTTGTTGGTATGTTTGATTGAGGTCCCGGGGGCCTCAGGTATGTTTCAGATGCTCAACGGATCATTTTGGACTTTGGAAAGATAGCAAAGTTTTCTGGTTTTTGTTGTAGAAGTTTGTTCTTCGCGTTTGCGAAGGTGTGGCCAGTGGAAGCATCGTGAACGCGAGGAGTAGGACGCGTTCGCATAGAGGAAAAATGGAACAACTAGGACACCAAGGATTTGTTCTACGCATTCGCGTAGAGGAGAACGCGTTCACGAAGGGTCTGGCAGGTGAAGCTACGCGTTCGCGAGAGGACTCTCGCGTTCGCGAAAGAGGAATTTTGATTAGTGGATTTTTGTTCTACACGAAAGCGAGGAGATGGCCGCGTTCGTGAAGAAGGATTACCTGGGTAGTACTTAAACATTTCAAAATCGAGGGTTAGCCATTTTTATCAAAACTTGAATTTGGGTGCTCAAATTTGGACGAGATTTTGAGGGATTTTCAGAGATATCAATTGGGTAATGATTATTAACTTGATTTTGGTTATAATCCACTAATCTATCATTATGTATCATTTAATTTCGGATTTGGGGTGATAAATTGGAAACAATTGAGAAGTGTTCTTAGATCAAATTTTGGGGTTTTGATCGAGATTTTGGTATCAGATTTGAGTGAATTTGGTATGGTTAGACTTGTGAGTGAATGAGTATTCGTATTTTGTAACTTTTACCCGATTCCGAAACGTGGGTCTGGGGAGTCATTTTGGGCGATTTTTCCAATTTCTTGCCTTAGCTTTGGTTTCAATAGCTACATTAGTTTCCTGTGGTTTTACTTATGCTATGTAATTGGTTTTGGATAGATTTGGGCCATTCGGAGTCAGATATACGTGGAAAGAGCATTGTGATGGATTGAACTGAGCTTGGTTCGAGGTAAGTGGCTTGCCTAACCTTGTGTGGGGGAACTCTCCTTAGGATTTGGTACTGTTTGATATGTGAGCGCCGTGTATGTGAGGTGATGAGTACGTACACATGTTATTTGTTGTAAAACTCTATTTTTCACTAAGTCATAATTGTTTTCTTCTTATTTGAAATACACTAGCATATGTAACTATACTATTTAGACTAGAATAGCATGCCTACTTGTTTAACTGCCTATTTGAACTCTGTGCAGCATGTTTAGTGAAATTACCTGCTTTCCTTGACTTGAACTTAGTCTAAACTGTAGGATTTGTTGCTGTAACTATTATTTTGGTTGGTTGCGCTGCTTATTTACTTTGGGACGATGGAGCGGTATTCTAGGATATCCTCCTGTAATGCATATTTACTTTGGGACTACGGAACGATATTTCGGGAGATCCCCTTGTTCTGCATATTTATTTTGGGACTACAGAATGGTATTTCGGGAGATCTTCCTGCACATTTACGTTTGGGACTAAGAGACGGTATCTCAGGAGATCCCTGCACATTTACATTTGGGACTAAGAGTCGGTATCTCGGGAGATCCCATGTTGTTATCACTGTGTTTTGAGCTGTTGTCTTTCATTGATTCTATTCCTGTTAGATTTCCGTATTTACTTTTAGTGTGATAATTTATTCTGCCTTATTTCATTATATTTATACCAGTAGGGACCTGACCTGATCTCGTCACTACTCGATCGAGGTTAGGTTTGGCACTTACTAGGTACCTTTGTGGTGTACTCATGCCCTTTCTTGCACATGTTGTTTCGTGTGTGGATCCAGGTTCATCGTACCGGCCTCATCACTAGTTGTTGCCGCTGTTGCTTATTGGAGACTTCAAGGTACATATGCTAGCGACTGTAGATCCTTAGAGTCCCCCTCTATCCCCCTATGTTCATTTTTTTCCTTTTTCAGTAGAAATGATGTATAGAACAGTTAAGACTTCTTAGCAGCTTGTGACTTGCGGGTTTCCGGGTAATGGGAATTGTTTGGTACATTTCAAAGGTGATAATTATATATTCCGAGTGTCATTCAGTTGCTTATTAGATATTTGTTACTGTTAGTGGTTTATGTTCAAGTTTTTATCTCATTTCTGCAAAGTGTTAGGCTTACCTAGTCGTAGAAATTAGGTGCCATCATGACAACTCATGGAGGGATAAATTGGGTTGTGACAAGTTGGTATCAGAGCTCTAGGGTCATAGGAGTCGTGAGTCACAAGACGGTTTATTAGAGTCTCGCGGATCGGTACAGAGACGTCTATACTTATCTTTGGGAGGCTGTGGAACTGTTAGGAACAAACATATTTCTTTTGATTCCTTGTCGTGCGAGTGATTGGCATCAAATTCTAAAAAATTCTCTTTTCTATTCTTTCTCACAGATAGTGAGGACCCGTACCGGAAGATCTGACAACCAGGTACCCGCGCCCCCTTCTAGAGCCACTAGAGGCCGGGGCCGGGGTAGAGTACGGCCACACGGTGCAGCAAGAGCACCCACGCGAGCTGCGACATAGGAGCCCCCAGTAGTTCCAGTTAGAGGGCAGGCACTGGAGATTCCTATTGCTACACCAGCCCTCTAGGAGACTCTAGCCCAGTTCATGAGCATGTTCAGCACCTTAGCTCAGGCTGGATTGATTCCGTTAGCTCCCGCCACATCTCAGGACGGGGGAGGGGCATAGACTCCCGCAGCTCATACTCCTGAGCTGAGGGTCTAGGTTGATCAGGCCCCAGAGTTCATTCCTATGCCGCATGTAGCTCTGATTCAGCATGAGACTAGGACAACCGCTTCTAAGGCGGAGCACCTCAGACTTGAGAGGTACAAGAAGTACCACCCACCTACCTTTAGCATATTGGCTACAGATGATGCTCAGGGTTTTCTAGAGGAGTGTCATTGTATTCTCCGAACTATGGGCATAGCGGAGATGAGTGAGGTTTCCTTTACCACTTTCCAGCTTAGAGGAGCAGCCTATCAGTGGTGGCATGCTTATGATTTGAGTAGTCTGGATGAGACAGCTTCACTTACATGGACTCAGTTCTCGGACATGTTTTGGATAGAGTATGTCCCTCAGAGCCTTAGGGACTCATGGCACGCGGAGTTTGAGCAGCTGCGCCAGGGTGCTATGACTGTGTTAGAGTATGCAGTCCGCTCCAGTGATTTGGCCCGACATGCACAGGCCTTGGTTGCCACAGTTCGAGAGTGTTCAACGATTTATTGAGGGACTCCACCCCAGTATCAGGATTAGTATGGTTAGGGATTTGGAGATGGATATCCCTTACCAATAGGTTGTGAGTATTGCTAGGATATTGGAGGGCATGCTTGCCCGAGACCGATACCGAGAGGAGAGAGAGGCCAAGAGTTCTCGAGAGACTGGTTCTTATTCTGGAGCTCATGCCCAAACAGCTCGCCATGGTAGGGGTTATGTGAGTCGCCCCGTTCATTCAGCTCTTTTAGCCTACAGTGGTGTTCCGGCCTCTTCTATGCCCTAGGAGCCTTATTATGCATTATAAGTATCTAGTGTGCCCCCTGCTCAGGGTGCTTTTAGCGGCCAGTACAACAGACCTGGCCCGAGTCAGTCGCAGTAGCCACGCCCTCCGAGGGGTTGCTTTGAGTGTGGAGACACCCGCCATATGGTGAGGGATTGGCCCAGACTTAGGAGGGTTGCACCTCCACAGACTTCTCAGCGACCACGTGCTTCACCGGGTCCTCAGGCCATGATTCCAGCACCAGCTACCTCCCCACCTGCTCAGCCGGCTCGAGGTTCAGGTCGGGGTGGTCGAGGTTGTCCTAGAGGGGGAGGCTAGGCCAGGTATTATGCTCTTCTGGCTCGTACATAGGTAGTTGATTCTGACTCTGTCATTATAGGTATTGTTCCAGTTTGTCATAGAGATGCGTTGGTATTATTTGACCCAGGCTCTACATATTCATATGTGTCCTCTTAATTTGCCCCATATTTGGGCGTATCTCGGGATTCTTTGAGTTCCCCTGTTTATGGGTCTACTCCCGTGGGAGATTCTCTTATTGTGGACCGCGTGTATCAGTCGTGTTTGATTGCTTTTAGTGGTTTTGAGACTAGAGCCGACTTATTATTACTCAACATGGTAGATTTTGATGTTATCTTGGGCATGGAATGGTTGTCATCCCATTATGCTATTCGTGATTGTCACGCCAAGACCGTGACGCTAGCTATGCCAGGCTTACCTCGATTAGAGTGGAGAGGTACCTTAGAGTATACTCCCCGCAGAGTTATTTCATTTCTTAAGGCTCAACGAATGGTTGAGAAGGGGTGCGACGCGTATATAGCTTATGTGAGAGATGTCAGTATTGATAACCCTACAATTGAGTCAGTTCCAGTAGTGAGGGATTTCCTAGATGTGTTTCCAGCTGATCTTCCGGGCATGCCGCCCGACAAAGATATTGATTTCAGCATTGATTTATTGCCGGACACTCATCCCATCTCTATTCCTCCATACCGTATGGCTCCTCCTGAGTTGAAGGAGTTGAAGGAGAAGTTGCAGGAGTTGTTTTATAAGGGCTTCATTCGGCCCAGTGTGTCACCTTAGGGTGCTCCTATCTTGTTTGTGAAGAAAAAGGATGGTTTTAGGCATATGTGGATTGATTATCGCCAGTTGAACAAAGTCACAGTGAAGAACATTTAGCCCTTGCCTGGTATTGATGACCTATTTGATCAGCTACAGGGTGCGAAAGTATTTTCCAAGATTGACTTGCGTTCAGGTTATCATCAGTTGAAGATTCGGGAGCTAGATATCCCGAAGACTGCTTTCAGGACTCGGTATGGCCATTACGAGTTCCTTGTGATGTCATTTGTGCTAACCAATGCCCCAACAACCTTTATGCACTTGATGCACAGTGTGTTCCGACCCTATATTGATTGTTTCGTCATCGTATTCATTGATGACATTCTAGTGTATTCCCGGACTCAGGAGTATCATGAGCAGCACCTGAGGACAATGCTTCAGACTTTGAGAGAAAAGAAGTTGTATGCAAAGTTCTCAAAATGTGAGTTCTGTTTAGATTCCGTGGCATTCTTGGGTCATATTGTGTCGAGTGAGGGGATCAAGGTGGATCCTAATAAGGTGGAAGCAGTACAGAGTTGGCCCAGACCATCCTCAACGACAGAGATCGGGAGCTTCCTTGGTTTTGAGGGGTATTACCGTCGGTTTGTTGAGGGATTTTCTTTTATTGCAGCACCTATGACTAGGCTGACCCAAAAGGATGCTCCGTTCAGGTGGACAGAGGAGTGCGAGGAGAGCTTTCAGAAGCTCAAGACAGCTTTGACCATAGCCACAGTATTGGTATTGCTTTAAGGTTCGGGGTCTTATACGGCTTATTGTGATGCGTTGCGAGTTAGCCTCGACGCGGTGTTGATGCAGGATCGTAGGGTGATTGCCTATGCATCCAGACAACTGAAGGTGTATGAAAAGAACTATCCTATCCACGACCTTGAGCTAGAAGCTATTGTTCATGCCTTGAAGATTTGGAGGCACTATTTGTACGGCGTTCCTTATTAGATCTACACTGATCACCCGAGTTTGCAGCATCTATTCAAGCAGAAAGATCTTAATTTGCATCAGAAGAGTTATGCGGACCGGAAGGTTTGCAATGTTGCATTCATGGTTTGAGAGTGGGTCCTGCTTCGGGTTTCGCCTATGAAGGGTGTTGTGAAGTTCGAAAAGAGGGGCAAGCTGAGCCCAAGGTTTATTGGCCCTTTGAGGTGTTGCGGCAAGTTGGGGAGGTTGATTATGAGCTTGCCTTACCTCCCAGTCTAGCAGGAGTTCATCCAGTATTTCATGTTTCGATGCTCCGAAGGTATCACGATGATCCGTCTTATGTGTTGGATTTCAACTCAGTCTAGTTGGACAAGGATCTATCCTATGTTGAGGAGCCAGTGGCTATTTTGGACAGGCAGGTTTAGAAGCTGAGGTCAAAGAACATTGCATCAATAAAGGTCCAGTGGCGGGGCCAGCCGATCGAGGAGGCGACTTGGGAGACCGAGCAGGATATGCACAGCCGTTATCCTCATCTTTTCACCACTTCAGGTATGTCTCAAGACGCGTTTGAAAGCGAATGATTATTTTAAGAGGGGGAGGATGTAATGACCCGACCGGTCATTTTGAGAGTTAAAGCCCCGATCCCCTATTAAATTCTTCCCCCATATCGTTTTCTGCTATTGTGACTTGCCGGGAGGTTTCATTTTGGTTTTTAGAAGTATTTGGGACACTTAGTCCCTAAATGGAGGTTTAAGCCTTAGGATTGGCACCGTAGTCAGAACTGTGTGAAGACGACTCTGGAATGGAATTCCGTCGATTCCGTTAGCGTGTCGGTATTGTGTTTTGGAGGTCCGTAGCTCATTTAGGCTTGAAATGGCAAAAGTCGAATTTTTTGAAATTTTGGGCCGGTAGTAGAATTTTTAATATCGGGGTCGGATTCCATTTTCGGAAGTTGGAGTAGGTACGTAGTGTTTAATATGACTTGTGTGCAAAATTTGAGGTCAATCAGATATGGTTTGGTTGGTTTCGACATCAGTTGTAGAATTTGGAAGTTTCAAGTTTCAATAAGTTTGAATTGGAGGGTGATTCATGATTTTAGCGTTGTTTGATGTGATTTGAGGGCTCGACTAAGTTCGTATGGTATTTTAGGACTTGTTGGTACATAGTGTTTAAGATGTTCTTCGTGTTCGCGAAGAAGAGCTCACGTTCACAAAGGTGTGGCCAGTGGAAGCATCGCGAACGCGAGTAGTAGGACGCGTTCGCATAGAGGAAAAATGGAATAGCTGGGACCCCAAGGATTTGTTCTACGCGTTCGCGTAGAGGAGAACACGTTCGTGAAGGGTCTGGCAGGTGAAGCTATGCGTTCGCGAGAGGACTCTCGCGTTTATGAAAGAGGAATTTAGATTAGTGGATTTTTTGTTCTACGCGAACGCGAGGATATGGCCATGTTCACGAAGAAGGATTACCTGGGCAGTACTTAAACATTTCAAAATCGAGGGTTAGCCATTTTTATCAAAATATGAGTTTGGGAGCTCGGATTTGGACAAGATTTTGAAGGATTTTCAGAGATATCAATTGGGTAATGATTCTTAACATGATTTTGGTTATAACCCACTAATCTATCATTCATTTTGTCATTTAATTTCGGATTTGGGGTGAAAAATTGGGAAACTTTGAGAAGAGTTCTTACACCAAATTTTGGGGTTTTGATCGAGATTTTGGTATCGAATTTGAGTGAATTTGGTATGGTTAGACTCGTGAGTGAATGGGTGTTCGCATTTTGTGAATTTTACCCTATTCTAAGAGGTGGGTCCGGGGTGGCGTTTTGTGTAATTTTTCCAATTTCTTGCCTTAGCTTTGATTTCAATAGCTAGATTAGTTTCTTGTGGTTTTATTTATGCTATGTAATTGGTTTTGGCTAGATTTGGGCCATTCGGAGTTGGATATTCGTGGAAAAAGCATTGTGACGGATTGAATTGAGCTTGGTTCGAGGTAAATGACTTACCTAACCTTGTGTGGGGGAACTCCCCTTAGGATTTGGTACTGTTTGATATGTGAGCGCCGTGTACGTGTGGTGACAAGTACATACATAGACTATTTGTTGTAAAACTCCATTTTTCACTAAGTCATAACTTGTTTTCTCCTTATTTGATACACACTAGCATATGTAACTATCCTGTTTAGACTAGAAAAACATGCCTACTTGTTTAACTGCCTATTTGAAATCTGTGCAACATGTTTAGTGAAATTACATGCTTTCATTGACTTGTACTTAGTCTAAACTGTAGGATTTTTTGCTGTAACTGTTATTTCGGTTGGTTGCGCTGCAAATTTACTTTGGGACTACGGAGCGGTATTCCGGGAGATACCCCTATGCTGCATATTTACTTTAGGACTACAGAACGGTATTTTGGGAGATCCCCCTATTCTGCATATTTATTTTGGGACTACAGAACGTTATTTCGGGAGATCCCCCTGCAGATTTACGTTTGGGACTAAGAGACGATATCTCGGGATATCCCCTGTTGTTATCACTGTGTTCTGATCTGTTGTCTTTCATGGATTCTATTCTTGTTAGATTTCTGTATTTATACAAGTAGGGCCCTGACCTGATCTCGTCACTACTCGACCGAGGTTAGGCTTGGCACTTGGGTACCGTTGTGGTGTACTCATGCCCTTTCCTGCACATGTTTTTTCGTGTGCAGATCCAGGTTCATCGTACCAGCCTCATCACTAGTTGCAGTCGCTGCTGCTTATTGGAGACTTCAAGGTACATCTGCCCGCGCCCGCAGATCCTCGGAGTCCCCTCTCTATCACCCTATGTTCATTTTTTCCTCTTTTTGTAGAAATGATGTATAGAACAGTTAAGACTTCTTAGCAGCTTGTGACTTGCAGGTTTCCGGGTTTTGGGAATTGTTTGGTAGATTTCAAAGGTGATAATTGTATATGCCGAGTGGCATTTAGTTGCTTATTAGATATTTGTTCCTGTTAGTGGTTTATGTTTGTCATGACCCAAAATTCTAACCTGTCGTGATGGCGCCTATCTCAGTACTAGGCAAGCCGACAACATCACTAACCCACAATTTCCTTGAAGTTTGAAAACATAATGTTTAAATACAATACAAAATCCCACAAATACTGATACGAACACTCCCCAAAAGCTGGTGTCACCGAGTACATGAGTATCTAATATGAATACAAGTCTGAAAAATACGGTCTATAATAGTCTAAGACCAAATATAGAAAACAAGGAGATAGGGAAGGAGAGGCAAGGTCTGCGAAATACGGTAGCTCTCTCTGAATCTCCGAAAAAATCAATTGTGCGACAAAATCAACACTCGCTATGTCCAGAAGCACCTGGATCTGCATACGAAGTGCAGGGTGTAGTATGAGTACAATTAACTCAGCAAGTAACAATAATAAATAAGGAACTGAAAGTAGTAACGAGCTTCTCAGCTAAGTCCAAATACAATACTTTCCAATATAAAAGAGTAGGCATACTCTCAAGTTCAACATTTAAGATTTCACTGAAATTTCATATCAAGTTTGCCGAAATAGAAAGTAATATTTTTCCAAAATCTTCAAAATTTTCTTATATGACAGCTGAAATGCAACAAATAATGAAATCAATGCATCCTCTCAGAGTAACAGTCACTCAGTCATCCCATTCACTCCAACCTCACAGTCACTCTTTCCTCATAGTCACTCATTTCTCACAGTCACTCATCACTCGGCACTCGGCACTCGCACTCAACAGTTACCTGCGCTCACTGGGGGTGTGTACAGACTCTGGAGGGGATCCTTCAGCCCAAGCTCTATAACAAGCCAATCATGGCATAAATCATTAAAACCTGCTGCGGCGTGCAACTCGATCCCATAAATATCCTCACAATTAAGCCCTCGGCCTCACTCAGTCATCAACCTCTCCAGTCTCTCGGGCTCTCAGAAATCATGATAAGCATCCCAACAACAATGATATGATGCATCAATAATGAACAAGAGATACTGAGATGTAATATGCAAGTAAAACTGTGATTGAGTACAAAATAGTAATTTAACAGATAATTCAACATGTACACGACCTCTGTGGGTCCCAACAGTGTCAACACATGGTTTAAACATGATTTATAGTTCAATTTCCCTAATACGTGGAAAAATGTACGTGTAGCAACAATTTATTCAACAACACAGATCCATGGAATTGACCAAGTCACAATTCCTACGGTGCATGCCCACACGCCCGCCATCTAGCATGTGCGTCACCTTAAAACCAGTCACATAACACATAATCCGGGGTTTCATACCCTCAAGACCAAATTTAGAACTGTTACTTACATCAAACCATGAAATTCTTTTTTCGCTAAGCCTTTGCCTCGTGAATTGGTCTCCGAATGCCTTGAATCTAGCCATAAATAATTCGTTTCGGTCAATAAGATTTATTGGAATTAATTCCATAAGAAAATATTAATTTTTCATAAAAATCCAAAAATTAGTTCAAAAATCACACATGGGGTCCACGTCTCGGAACCCGACAAAAGTTACAAAATATGAACGCCCATTCAACCACGAGTCCAACCACACAAATTTTACTCAAATCCGACATCAACTCGAATCTCAAATCTCCAAATTAAACCAAGAGGGTTTTCACAATTTTCTAACTTAATTCACCGATTAAATGTTAAAAATGACCATGGATTTGGGTAATTTAATCAATATTGAGTAAAGAACACTTACCCCGTTATTTTTTCTAAAAATATCCCAAAAATCTCCTCTTCCCAAGCTCCAATCCGTCAAAAATAGAAAATGGGACGGAGCCCCATTTTCAAAACTTAAACCCTCTGCCCAGACATTTTCTCTACGCGATCGCGTACATTCCCACGCGATCGCGAAGAACAGTTTTCCACAGCACAGATTTAACCCTACGCGATCTCGGACTTTCCCACGCGATCACGATGCATAACATCATAGACCTACGCGATCGCGGTAGCGTCCACGCAATTGCGAAGCACAAAACGCGTGACTTCTACCTCCGCTCCACTTACTCTACACGAGCGCGACCTTCTTCACGCGTCCGCGAGTCACAATATCTCAAAGCTACACGATCGCATCCCGCTTCACGCGATCACGAAGCACAAAACTCAGTAGCCCTCAATTAACCTTGCGCGATCACGGATATCCCCACATGATCGCGAAGCACAAAACTTCTACTGACCAACTAAGCCTATGCGATTGCAGACGCATTCAGGCGATCGCGTATAAGGAAATCATGTACAGATATCAGAAAATTCCAGCAGTTGTTTAAGTCCAAATTTTGATCCGTTAAATATCCGAAACTCACCCGAGCCTCTCGGGACCTTAACCAAATATACCAACAAGTCCTAAAACATCATACGAATCTAGTCGAACCCTTACATCACCTCAAATAAACAACACTAAAACCACGAATCATACTCCAATTCAAGCTTAATGAACTTTGAAACATTCTATTTCTACAAACAACGCTGAAACCTATCAAATCACGTACGATTGACCTCACATTTTGCACACAAGTCATAAATGACATAACAGACCTATTAAAATTTTCAGAATCGAATTTTGACCCCGATATCAAAAAGTCAACCCCCCGATCAAACTTTCCAAAAATTCAACTTTCGGCATTTCAAGCCTAATTCCTCTACAGACCTCCAAATAATTTTCCGAGCACTCTCCTAAGTCCGAAATCATCATACAGAGCTATCGGAATTATAAAAATTCAAATCCGAGGTCGTTCACACATAAGTCCACATCCGGCCAACTTTTCTAACTTAAATTTTAAATTATGAGACTAAGTGTCTTATTTCACTCCAGATTCCTTCCGGACCCGAACCAACTAATACGGTACGTCATAAATCAATTGTAAAGCATACATTGGGCAGTAAATTGGGGAACGGGGTTATAATACTCAAAACGATCGGCCATGTCGTTACAATATTCAAGTTTTTATCTCATTTCTGCAAATTGTTAGAGTTACCTAGTCGTAGAGACTAGATGCCTTCACGACAACTCACAGAGGGATAATTTGGGTCGTGATAGCCCATCTTAATCCTCACTCGTCCCACTCAGTCACTCAGCAATATATATAGCCAAAAGGCTCATTGCAGCGCGCAACCCGGTCCACACATATTTAGCCATAAGGCTCGTTGTGGCGTGCAACCCGATCCGCATATATATATCCATAAGGCTCATTGCGGCGTGCAACCTGATCCACATATATATAGCCATAAGGCTCATTGCGGCGTGCAACCTGATCCACACATATATATAGCCATAAGGCTCGTTGCAGCGTGCAACCCGATCTACACACACACACACACACACACACACACACATATATATATATATATATATATATATATATATCACTCATAACATGACATTCAGGCCCCTTACTCAGTCACTAATCTCTCCAGTCTCTCGGGATCACAACACTCATGCTAAGCAACCCTAATCAATGATACGAGATGTGACAATATACAATAACAGAGACTGAGATATGGCACGTAATGATGAATATGACTGAGTTCACGACTGCAATTAAACAAATAACTCAACAGCAAAGAACAATCACTGTGGGTCAGAATAGTACCAACATATAGCCTAAACATGATGTCTAGCATGATCACAGCTCGAATAATCTAACACATAGAGTACAACAAAATATTTAGATAGAATCGCTATGCAGGTCCATGGAATCAACTAAATCACAATTCCTACGGTGCGCGCCCACACGCTCGTCACCTAGCATGCACGACACCTCAACATAAATCACATATAATGAAATTCGGGGTTTCTTACCCTCAGAACCAAGCTTAGAAGTGTTACTTACCTCAATCCGAGCAAATCTCTACTCCAACACACCTTTGCTTCGCAAAACGGCCTCCGAATTCCTCGAATCTAGCCACAAACAATGCGATACTATCAACACGGGCTAAAGGAATCAATTCCATAAGGAAATACTAAGTTATTAATCAAAAGTGAAAAGTCTACTCAAAATCATCCGAAAGCTCTCCTCACACTCATCCGACCAACTGAAAGGAGCACCCTTTTGGGTCAATTTGGTTAAGGGCGATGCAATAGGTGATAAACCCTCTACGAAGCGACGATAATAACCGGCTAAGCCGAGAAAGCTCCGAATCTTCGTAGCTAAGGACCGTCAGGGCCAACTCTAAACCGCCTCTATTTTCTTCATATCCACCTAAATCCCCTCACTGGACACCACATGCCCCAAGAACGCCAACAAACTAAGCCAAAACGCACACTTGGAGAAATTGGCATAAAGCTTCTCCTCGCTCAACCACTGCAACACAATCCTCAAATGCTGGGCATGCTCCTCCTGGATACGAGAGAACACCAGGATGTCATCAATGAACACTATGACAAACGAGTCCAGATAAGGCTGAAATACACTATTCATTAGATACATGAATGCTGCTGGGGTGTTGGTCAGCCCAAAAGACATCACAAGAAACTCATAATGACCATAACAGGTCTTGAACGCCGTCTTTAGAATATATGAGTCCCGAATTTTCAACTAGTGATACCTAGACCTCAAATAAATCTTGGAGAACACCCTCTCTCCTTGAAGCTGGTCAAATAGATCATCAATACACGGCAAAGGATACTTGTTCTTGATTCTAACTTTGTTCAACTGTCTATAATCGATGCACATGCGCATAGTACTATCCTTTTTGTTCCCAAACAGAACCGGTGCACCCCAAGGCGACACACTGGGCCTAATAAACACCTTATCAAGAAGTTCTTGAAGCTTCTCTTTCAATTCCTTCAACTCAGCTGGTGCCATATGATACGGAGGAATAAAAGCGGGCTGAGTGCCCGACACCAAGTCAATACCGAAATCAATATCCTTTTCGGGCGGCATGCTTCACAGGTCTGCAGAAAACACATCCAGAAAATCTCGCACCCCCGGAACAGAACCAATAGTAGGAGTATCAACACCAACATCCGTCACAAAGGCCAAATAAGATAAACAAACCTTCCCAACCATCCGTTGGGCCTTCAAATATGAAATCACTCTGCTGGGAATATAGTCTAGAAAATGTCTCCACTCGATCCTTGGAAACCCCGGCATCGCCAATGTCACGGTCTTAGCGTGACAATCCAGAATGACATGACATGGTGACAACCAATCCATACCCAAGATCACATCAAAATCAACCATACTAAGAAATAAGAGATCAACTCAAGTCTCCAATCTCCCAATAGTCACTACACATGACCGATATTGTTACACCCTATATTTTCGTATGTAAAAATGCGTCGTAAGCAAACTAATGTAGGACAAAAAAATGAGATAATATTTAAAAGTATATAAAGTAAGTTAATCATGTTACCTCTGAGGTTACAAATATTGAAGATCATGAACAACAAGTACAAAGAGGGTTGGACAGTTCAGAAGCTAAAGCAATTAAATAAAATAATGTTTCATCGAAAGTCGACAAGTTGGGAATGTTATAACATGTACCTTTGGGGTGAGACTAGGGTGATTAACATGATAAAGAGATTATGTTATGATTTATATTAGTCGTATTACATCCGTGTGTTATGTTTTTAAGTCAAGCGAGTTGTGAAACAAAAGTCGATGAAAGTCATCACAAGTTACATTCATAAGTTTTACTGAAACTTTGGGTCAAATGTAACTGCAATTTTCTCCCAATATACTTAGAGTTATGGTGTGTTCCATACATCAAATTAAAGATCTATGAGTCTATTTTCCAACGCATTAAACCATTTGTCAATACGACATCGGAGTAGAGAGATATGTGCATTTTTGCGATACTGCGCAAGCTGCTAGGTGACAAGTAGGTGTGTCACCTACTTGCTTAAATGAAAGCCCAAAAATGGGCCATTTCGGGTCGTCCAAAGAGGCCTTTTAAGGGCCTATTTTCTTCATATATTAGACTTAAAATAGAGCATAATAACCAGACATAAGCTCTGCAAAGAATCCTCCCAAAAATTTCCCACAAACCCTAATTGATTTTCTCTCCCTTTCAAGTTCCAATTGGAGGTAAAACTTAGAGTTTGAAGAACCAAGATAGGAGCTGAGTTATCCAACAAATAAGGTGAGTTTACTGCTCTCTTTCATCCATTTTTTCTTCTGTAAATTCATGGTAAGTCGTTCTATACTTGTAAGAACTCACGGGATGGTGATCGGAAGCCGTGAGTTCGAGTTATTCACTTGTAGCGGACTGTTTTGTGGACTGTTTTGTGTTGCTGTTGGGCTGCATGTTTTATTACTATTTTGTGGAGTTTTGGAGGAGGAAGGGGGTTTATAAACACCATATAAATGTAGGGTGGTTGGCTGGTCGTTCGTCATAACATTTTCGGGTCGTTTGACACTACTACGGTGGTCGTTTTGTGTACGAAGAGATTGGGGTGTGTTGGGCTGTTTTGTAGTATTAGATGGTGTATATAGGGCTGGAAAATGATGTATATATGTTGTTATTGTTCTGTCCTTGTATTGTTGGTGTTATCTTGAAGTTGGAGGAAGGGCATATTATAGGGGAGATGCTGCCCGTTTTAATACAAAATAGGTTTGTCGTTCGTTGTGCGATAGTTGTACCTTTCGTAACTTAACGATAGTATTATTATCATTCTTGTAGATTAAGGTGCGAAGAGGTGAGTTCAACTTGGTGATTGAAAAGATTGTGATAAGGTATGTTAAGGCTAAGCCTTCCTTCATTTTGGCATGATCTCGTAGCTACATGTGTTAGTAATGAGACAAAAAGAGAAGTTCATATTCATGAATTTATTCACACTATTCTAGTCTCATAAGTTACAATATTATTCCTTATCGAGACTCTATATTCAATTTTAGTATTGTCTTCTTTCAGTCAAGAGAGCAGCAAGCCTATATATACAGTATTACAGTATTTTCATTACCATCGAGCTATAATCGATGGGCAGGCCCCTATTGGGCAACCTCTGATCAGATGGAAAGTTATATACCGAGCCTACTGTGGCCGAGCGCCTATGAGCGAGCCCAGCATGGTCGAGATACATAGCCTAGTATGGCCGAGCGCCTATAAGTGAGCCTACTATGGCAGAGCAGTTATATATACCGAGCCTTATAAGGCCGTACAATTATTTTACTTACTATATTGAAGGAGTTGAGTCAGTATCAGCAGGTAAGTATATCTCCAGATCATCTTTGACTCCCAGTTAATTTCAGTTATCATATTATCAGTTCAGTTTCAGATTTCAGTTATTTTATTGCCTTACATACTCGGTACATTATTTCGTACTGACGTCCCTTTTTGGGGGCGCTGCATTTCATGCGTGCAGGTTCAGACAGACAGACGGGTAGACCTCCTCAGTAGGTGTTTTCTGAGTTCCGCCTGATCGGTAAGCTCCACGTCTTTCGGAGTTGCCAGGACTAGAGTTTTGTGTACATCTTATGTATATCTGTATATATGTTATGGGTAGGTCGGGGCCCTGTTCCGATCACAGTACATCTATCAGTAGAGGCTTGTAGGCATATCCTGTTGGTTAGTGCAGTATGTTGGGTTTGTATAAATTGGTGGTTTGTCAGCTGTAGTAGCTATGACGGCCTTGTCGGCCTAGCTTTATATTGATATTTAGTTAGTGCTAGTTTCCATTCAGTTTTATATTTTGCTTCGCAAATTGTCTTGCAAGGTGGCCCCATGGCCAAAGTATGACATTATGTGTTCAGAGTCCCTTAGTCGCAATTTGGTACGCCAGGTTAGGTGAGGCACGGGGTGCTTGTCTCGCTCCTAGGTTCGGGGCGTGACAAACTTGGTATCAGAGCAGTTCTGTCCTAGGGAGTCTACAAGCCGTGTCTAGTAGGGTCTTGTTTATAGATGTGTTGTGCACCACATTATATAAGCAAGGAACTACAGGGCATTTAGGAGTTGGTTACACTTCTTTGAAATCTAAATCGTGCTATAGAACTGAGTTATAGGAAATTTGAATTAAACTTATGTGTTGGTGTTTGCATGCACAGATGACGGTGACTAGGAAGACTACGGCTAGCCAGAGGAGAGATACAGTAGTAGGTGAGGGGACCAACAGGGTACCCCCAGTAGATGGGGCCCAGTCTGAGGCTCAAGGGGAGACCCCTACTCAGCCATTACCGGCTCCTCCACCAACTACGGAGATTCCTAGGGAAACCGCACATCCAGTTCCCCCTCCACTTCCATCAGATCAGGACTTAAGGAGTGCGGTGTATTTGTTGACACAGTTGGTAGCTACCCAGCAACATGCTAGGGCATCAGCTAGTGCAGGAACTTCTGAGGGGTCTGGGAGTTCAAGGGTCCGAGAGTTTATTGCTTTGAGTCCCCCAGAGTTCACGGGGACAGATCAGAGGGAGGACCCGCAGGATTTCATAGATCAGCTTCACAGGATCTTTCGTGTTATGCATGCCACGGAGAAAGAGGCAGTTGAGCTAGCAGCTTTTCGACTCCGAGATATAGCCATCCTTTGGTATGAGGGATGGGAGAGGTCCAGGGGACGTGATACACCTCCAGCTATTTGGGAGAATTTTTCAGATGCTTTCCTTGACCAGTACTTACCGCGGGAGATCCGACAGGCTCGAGTCGATCAGTTTCTAGCCCTCAAGCAGGGTAATATGAGTGTTCGAGAGTATAGTCTCCGTTTTGACTCATTGGCCAGATATGCACCATCCATAGTTTCTACTATGCGGGACAGGATTCATAGGTTTATAGCAGGGTTAGCCCCAGAGTTAACCGAGGCATGTGCCACCGCTGCATTGCAGGATAGTATGGATATCTCCCGGATTCAGGCATTCGCCCAGAATATAGAAAGGGGTAGGCGTCGGCAGCAGGGTACAGAGAGGGCTGAGCAAGGGCAACGTAAGAGGATGAGATTTCCCAGGTCTCAGGAGCAATCTCAGGGTAGTTATAGGACCCAGTACTTCGGACGGCCACCTAGGCCTCCGCCACCTCAGTTACAGGGTTACGGGTATGACCGCTATACTCAGTCAGGACCAGGTGAGAGCTCACGGGCGTCGGGTTTGCAGCGACAACGAGGTTCTGCGCAGACATGGTCATTTCCTCCGCGGTGTGACATCTGTGGTAGAGGACACTTGGGTCAATGCCGAGCAGGTTCTGATGCTTGTTATACATGTGGGCGTCCGGGGCATATGATGCGAGATTGCCCAAATAGAGATTCTGGGGGAATGGCACAACCAGCGAGTTCAGCAACAGGATCGTCTATGTCCGTGCATCCTTCAAGGCGTGAGTCTCAGTCTTCGGCTGGTAGAGGTCGAGGCAGAGGTAGAGGTTCCAGTTCAAGTGGTAATCAGAACCGTATCTATGCTTTAGCGGGTCGACAGGACCAGGAGTCTTCACCAGACGTTGTGACAGGTATATTAACCATTTTCTCTCATGATGCTTATGCTTTGATAGACCCAGGATCTACTTTATCGTATATTACCCCATTTGTCGCGAGGAAGTTTGGTATAGTGCCTGAAATACTAAGTGATCCTTTTGCGGTATCTACACCGGTCGGAGAATCGATTATTGCTAGACGGGTTTACCGAGGTTGTACGGTGACAATTTGTAGTCGTCAGACCTCAGCTGACCTAGTTGAGCTAGAGATGATGGACTTTGATGCTATCATGGGCATGGACTGGTTGGCAGCTTGCTATGCCACAGTTGATTGCCGAGCAAAGGTAGCCAAATTTCATTTTCCGGGTGAGCCAGTCCTTGAATGGGTAGGTAATACACCAACACCCAGAGGTAGGTTTATTTCCTATCTGAAGGCGAGGAAAATGATCGCAAAAGGGTGCATTTATCATATTGTGCGAGTTAGAGATGCAGATGCTGAGATACCTACACTTCAGTCTATTCCCATAGTCAAAGAGTATGCAGATGTGTTTCCAGATGAGCTTCCAGGTATTCCTCCAGAGCGAGAGATTGATTTTAGCATCGATTTGCTTCCAGGAACTCAACCAATATCCGTCCCTCCGTATAGAATGGCACCTGCCGAATTGAAAGAGTTGAAGGAGCAGTTAAAAGATTTGCTGGAGAAAGGTTACATTAGGCCCAGTACCTCACCTTGGGGTGCACCGGTACTATTTGTGCGGAAGAAAGACGGCTCGCTGAGGATGTGTATCGATTATAGGCAGTTGAACAAGGTAACTATTAAGAATAAGTATCCACTTCCAAGGATCGATGACTTGTTTGATCAGTTGCAGGGAGCTAGATGCTTTTCCAAGATTGATTTGAGGTCGGGGTACCACCAGGTCAGAGTTCGGGAAAAAGATATTCCGAAGACAGCCTTCAGGACCCGATATGGCCACTTCGAGTTCCTTGTCATGTCCTTCGGGTTGACTAATGCACCCGCTGTATTTATGGACTTGATGAATAGCCTATTCCGGCCATTTTTAGATCTGTTCGTGATAGTATTTATTGATGATATTCTGGTTTATTCCCGTTCAGAGGATGAGCATGCGGACCACCTGCGAGCGGTACTCCAAACCCTCCGTGATCGTAAGTTGTATGCTAAGTTTTCTAAATGTGAGTTCTGGTTGAAGTCTGTAGCATTCTTGGGGCATATTGTATCAGATGAAGGGATAAAGGTGGACACTCAGAAGATTGAGGCCGTGAAATCTTGGCCTAGACCTACCACTCTGACAGAGGTTCGTAGCTTTCTAGGCTTAGCAGGATACTATCGGAGGTTCGTAGAGGGTTTTTCTTCCCTTTCGGCACCATTGACGAAGTTGACACAGAAAGAAACTAAGTTTCAATGGACAGAGGCTTGTGAGCGGAGTTTCCAAGAGCTTAAGAACAAGTTGACCTCAGCTCCAGTTCTAACACTTCCAGAGGGTCTAGAGGGTTATGCCGTGTATTGTGATGCATCAGGTGTCGGGTTAGGATGTGTCCTGATGCAACATGGGAAGGTAATTGCATATGCTTCAAGGCAGTTGAGGAAGCACGAGAGGAATTATCCGACCCACGACCTCGAGTTAGCTGCGGTTGTCCATGCACTTAAGATATGGCGGCATTATTTATATGGTGTTCATGTTGATATATTTACTGATCATAAAAGCCTACAATATATTTTCAAGCAGAAAGAGTTGAATTTGCGACAGAGGCGATGGCTTGAGTTATTGAAAGATTACGATGTTAACATTCTCTACCATCCAGGGAAAGCTAATGTTGTAGCAGATGCCTTAAGTCGCCGATCTATGGGTAGCTTAGCACATGTAGAGCCCGAGAAAAGAAAATTAGCTAGAGATATTCATCAATTGGCTTCGTTGGGGGTTCGGTTAGTAGATTCTGAGGATGGTGGAGTTGTAATCCAAAACACTGCAAAATCATCCCTCATAGCTGAAGTCAAGGAAAGGCAGTACGAGGACCCAGAGTTGGTCGAGTTGAGAGAGCGAGTTCCGCAGCAGAAGAAGCCATTGTTAGAGCTCAAGGGAGATGGGGTTCTCAGATACAAGGGTCGTTTGTGTGTTCCAGATGTAGCAGGGCTACGAGACAGGATTATGTCAGAGGCACATTATTCATGGTATTCCATCCACCCTGGATCGACGAAGATGTATCATGACATTAAGGATATGTACTGGTGGAATGATATGAAGAAGAACATTGCTGAGTTTGTCGCCCAATGTACTAGTTGCCAGCAAGTGAAGGTAGAACACCAGAAGCCCGGAGGGCTAATGCAGACTATAGAGATCCCGACATGGAAATGGGAGGCGATAAACATGGACTTTATCATGGGTTTACCTCGTTCTAATCGTAAGTTCGATTCCATATGGGTGATAGTCGATAGGCTCACGAAATCAGCTCACTTCCTACCGGTCAGATCTACATATACAGCAGAAGATTATGCAAAGTTATATATTAAGGAGATAGTGCGGCTACACGGAGTACCAGTTTCTATTATATCTGACCGTGGGGCTCAGTTTACAGCACATTTTTGGAGGTCATTTCAGAGAGGTCTAGGGACTCAGGTGAATCTCAGCACAACTTTTCATCCACAGACTGATGGACAAGCCGAGCGCACAATTCAGACGCTCGAGGATATGTTACGAGTATGTGTGTTGGATTTTAAAAGAAGTTGGGATGAACATCTACCTCTTATCGAGTTTGCATATAATAACAGTTACCACTCCAGTATCCAGATGGCTCCGTACGAGGCTTTGTATGGGCGTAAGTGCAGATCTCCTATAGGGTGGTTTGATGTTGGAGAATCTGGGTTACATGGGCCAGACCTGGTTCAGCAGGCCATAGAGAAAGTAAAGGTTATCCGGGAGCGACTGTTGACAGCTCAGAGTCGTCAGAAGTCATATTTTGACGTGCGGCGACGAGACTTAGAGTTCAGGATTAATGACTGGGTATTCTTAAAGGTATCACCTATGAAGGGCGTGATGAGGTTTGGCAAGAAAGGAAAGCTTAGCCCACGGTATATTGGGCCTTATAGGATCATTCAGAGAGTGGGCCAACTAGCTTATGAGTTAGAGTTGCCCTCAGAATTGGAGTCTGTCCATCCGGTTTTTCACGTATCTATGCTACGGAAGTGCATTGGCGATCCTACCCGAGTGGTGCCCACGGATGATGTACAGATTACAGAGGACTTGTCATACGAGGAAATTCCAGTTGCCATCCTAGACCGACAAATCCGCAATCTACGAAATAAGGAGGTAGCTTCCGTAAAGGTTTTATGGAGGAGCAAGAATGTAGAAGAGATGACGTGGGAATCAGAGGAAGAAATGAAGTCTAAATACCCCCACCTATTTCAAAATGAAGATATGGTTCGAGATGGGACGCTACAACATAGCTCTATGTAGGCTAGCAGGTCATCAGGTAAGCTTTTATTTTTCACTTTCAATATTTATGATTTACGGTCGGTGAGGCAAATTGCTGCTATTTATAAAGATTGGCCATGTGTGGCATGCATAGTATATTTCTGGCTACGTGCAGGTTGGTTTTAACCTAGTGTACGAAGGATACTCTGGAAAAAGTTTCCAAAGTCTCCAAGAGTAAACATTCGAGGACGAATGTTCCCAAGGGGGAGTGATGTTACACCCTATATTTTCGTATGTAAAAATGCGTCGTAAGCAAACTAATGTAGGACAAAAAAATGAGATAATATTTAAAAGTATATAAAGTAAGTTAATCATGTTACCTCTGAGGTTACAAATATTGAAGATCATGAACAACAAGTACAAAGAGGGTTGGACAGTTTAGAAGCTAAAGCAATTAAATAAAACAATGTTTCATCGAAAGTCGACAAGTTGGGAATGTTATAACATGTACCTTTGGGGTGATACTAGGGTGATTAACATGATAAAGAGATTATGTTATGATTTATATTAGTCGTATTACATCCGTGTGTTATGTTTTTAAGTCAAGCGAGTTGTGGAACAAAAGTCGATGAAAGTCATCACAAGTTACATTCATAAGTTTTACTGAAACTTTGGGTCAAATGTAACTGCAATTTTCTCCCAATATACTTAGATTTATGGTGTGTTCCACACATCAAATTAAAGATCTATGAGTCTATTTTCCAACGCATTAAACCATTTGTCAATACGACAACGGAGTAGAGAGATATGTGCATTTTTGCGATACTGCGCAAGCTGCTAGGTGACAAGTAGGTGTGTCACCTACTTGCTTAAATGAAAGCCCAAAAATGGGCCATTTCGGGTCATCCAAAGAGGCCTTTTAAGGGCCTATTTTCTTCATATATTAGACTTAAAATAGAGCATAATAACCAGACATAAGCTCTACAAAGAATCCTCCCAAAAATTTCCCACAAACCCTAATTGATTTTCTCTCCCTTTCAAGTTCCAATTGGAGGTAAAACTTAGAGTTTGAAGAACCAAGATAGGAGCTGAGTTATCCAACAAATAAGGTGAGTTTACTGCTCTCTTTCATCCATTTTTTCTTCTGTAAATTCATGGTAAGTCGTTCTATACTTGTAAGAACTCACGGGATGGTGATCGGAAGCCGTGAGTTCGAGTTATTCACTTGTAGCGGACTGTTTTGTGGACTGTTTTGTGTTGCTGTTGGGCTGCGTGTTTTATTACTATTTTGTGGAGTTTTGGAGGAGGAAGGGGGTTTATAAACACCATATAAATGTAGGGTGGTTGGCTGGTCGTTCGTCATAACATTTTCGGGTCGTTTGACACTACTACGGTGGTCGTTTTGTGTATGAAGAGATTGGGGTGTGTTGGGCTGTTTTGTAGTATTAGATGGTGTATATAGGGCTGGAAAATGATGTATATATGTTGTTATTGTTCTGTCCTTGTATTGTTGGTGTTATCTTGAAGTTGGAGGAAGGGCATATTATAGGGGAGATGCTGCCCGTTTTAATACAAAATAGGTTTGTCGTTCGTTGTGCGATAGTTGTACCTTTCGTAACTTAACGATAGTATTATTATCATTCTTGTAGATTAAGGTGCGAAGAGGTGAGTTCAACTTGGTGATTGAAAAGATTGTGATAAGGTATGTTAAGGCTAAGCCTTCCTTCATTTTGGCATGATCTCGTAGCTACATGTGTTAGTAATGAGACAAAAAGAGAAGTTCATATTCATGAATTTATTCACACTATTCTAGTCTCATAAGTTACAATATTATTCCTTATCGAGACTCTATATTCAATTTTAGTATTGTCTTCTTTCAGTCAAGAGAGCAACAAGCCTATATATACAGTATTACAGTATTTTCATTACCATCGAGCTATAATCGATGGGCAGGCCCCTATTGGGCAACCTCTGATCAGATGGAAAGTTATATACCGAGCCTACTGTGGCCGAGCGCCTATGAGCGAGCCCAGCATGGTCGAGATACATAGCCTAGTATGGCCGAGCGCCTATAAGCGAGCCTACTATGGCAGAGCAGTTATATATACCGAGCCTTATAAGGCCGTACAATTATTTTACTTACTATATTGAAGGAGTTGAGTCAGTATCAGCAGGTAAGTATATCTCCAGATCATCTTTGACTCCCAGTTAATTTCAGTTATCATATTATCAGTTCAGTTTCAGATTTCAGTTATTTTATTGCCTTACATACTCGGTACATTATTTCGTACTGACGTCCCTTTTTGGGGGCGCTGCATTTCATGCGTGCAGGTTCAGACAGACAGACGGGTAGACCTCCTCAGTAGGTGTTTTCCGAGTTCCGCCTGATCGGTAAGCTCCACGTCTTTCGGAGTTGCCAGGACTAGAGTTTTGTGTACATCTTATGTATATCTGTATATATGTTATGGGTAGGTCGGGGCCCTGTTCCGATCACAGTACATCTATCAGTAGAGGCTTGTAGGCATATCCTGTTGGTTAGTGCAGTATGTTGGGTTTGTATAAATTGGTGGTTTGTCAGCTGTAGTAGCTATGACGGCCTTGTCGGCCTAGCTTTATATTGATATTTAGTTAGTGCTAGTTTCCATTCAGTTTTATATTTTGCTTCGCAAATTGTCTTGCAAGGTGGCCCCATGGCCAAAGTATGACATTATGTGTTCAGAGTCCCTTAGTCGCAATTTGGTACGCCAGGTTAGGTGAGGCACGGGGTGCTTGTCTCGCTCCTAGGTTCGGGGCGTGACAGATATATAGTCCATAACAATAATATCGCCCACCGGCGTGGATACATGAATAGATGAAACTAAGGACTCACAGGGCATATTAAGATATTGAGCAACGTACGATGATACATGCGAATAAGTGGAACCAGGGTCAAATAATACAGCAGCGTCCCTGTGGTATACTGAGACAATACCTGTGATCACTATGTCTGAAGCAACTGCATCTGTCCTGGCAGGAATAGCATAGAATCGGGCCTGACAGCTACCTGATCGGCCTCCCCTATAGGGCAACCCCTAGCTGCTTGAGCCCTACCCCGAGCTGGCTGGGCGGGTAGTAATGTGACTAGTGCTGAAGTCATAGTCTAGCTCCTCAACTGAAGGAGCATGATATGAACTCTGATCTAGTAGAGCACTGAGAGATGACTGGCCCGGACGGGCACTGTATGAACCATGGCTAGATGATGCACCACGGTGGACTGGACGAGCCATCTGAGTGGGCCTATAAGGACAACCCCTATTGTGGTAAAACTGTCCCCAGAATGAACACCACTGGGACCACCAAAACCTCGAGGCCTCTTGAACTCCCTCTCCTCATGGTCCTGACTATGGACCATCTCTATCTGCCGAGCAATATCAACCACCTCATCAAAAGTAGCACCATATACCTTCTTTCGAGTCATAAGCAACCGTAACTGATATGTGAGGCCATCAATGAACCTCCTAATCCTCTCCCTATCCATGGGAAACAACCAAACTATATGACAGGACAACTCAGAAAATCTCATCTAGTATTAAGTCACAGACATGCCATCCTGACGTAGCTGCTCAAACTGTCTGCGTAGCTTCTTCCTGCGACACTGTAGCACGAACTTCTCCAAGAAGAGAATGGAGAACTCATGCCATGTAAGTGATGCTGCACATACTGTCCTGCGCCTCTCATAGGCCTCTAGCCATTTGAAAGCAGCCCCAGTAAATTGAAAAGTAGGGAACGAGACCCTACTGATCTCTAGAATACCTTTCGTGTGAAGAATCTGCTGGCACCTGTCCAAAATGTCCTGGGCATCCTAAGACTCAACCCCACTGAATAATTGAATCTTGAGCCTCCCAAACCTCTGAAGTCTCCTATGTTCATCATCAGTCATAACGGGACACACCTGGGTCTGAGCAGCTGTAACCGGCTGGGCTGGGAGTACCATCGATATCTGAAGTCCCTGCATCACCTGCTCTGGAGCACGGGCGGTGGGGGTATGAGTACCTCCCTCAACCGCAAAAGTGGCTGGTGCGGCCTAAGCCGAAACCACCTGAACAAGGCCAGTGCAAACAGTCAATATCTGGGCCAAAGTCTCCTAAAGGCTTGGAATCACAATGGGCATAGCTGGTGCTTGAGTTGGCTCAACCACATATGGAACCTGCTACTGAGCTGGAGCAACTGGTGGATCTGTAGGTGCTGCTCTAGTTGTTGTACGAGTTGCACCTCTACCCCTATCGTCCTCGGCCTCTCGTGGCCCTAGCTGGTGGTACTGGTGGCTGGCCATCCTGTCCGATAGCACGTGTCCTCACCATCTATGAGAGAATATAGCAACAAAAATTTAGTGTCCGGAAACAACAAATTCGCATGACAAGAATACAAGAATGTGAAGTTTCCTAAGGTTTTGGCAGCCTCTTGAAGATAAGTACATACTTTTCCGTATGATCCGCAAGACTCTACTAAACATGCTCATGACTCGTGAGACCTATGTAACCTATGCTCTAATACCAACTTATCACGACCCAAAACCAACCTGTCGTGATGGCGCCTATCATGGTACTAGGCAAGCCGACTATTCAAACATTCCAACACTTTAAAACATTGAAAGATAAGGAAAACAACTTAATTAAAGGAAAGTCTTTTAAAAACAAGATAGGAAGTCATAACTCAATACATAGTCTCTCCCAAAATCGGGGTGTCACCGAGTACATGAGCATCTACATAAAGATAGAGTCGGGTACACCGTCTATAAAATAAAACTGAAATAAGTAACATGAAACATAAGGGAGGAGAGTCAAGGTTATGCAAAATCCCAACAACTACCTCGATGATCTCAGAATGTCCGGACTCCGCAATTCAGCAACTGCCGCGACCGAAAGCACCTGAATACGCACACGAGGTGCAGGGTGTATCATGAGTACAAATAACTCAATAAGTAACATGTCTAACCTGTGGTCTGAAACCAGTGACGAGCTCTAATAGTACAGTAAGGATACAGAATTTAGCAATGTAGAAAAATAGACATGCGTCCACGTTTAACAATTCATTTTAGCACAGGTAAAAAGAGGCCAAGTGTGACTGATAATATGAAAATGACATCTATATGTCTACATGACAAGGTGAATACTATATATGATGCAACACAGTGAAATCTCAAGTACTCACTCTCTCAGAGCGCTCAATATGCCCGTCTCAATCCTCGCTTGCCACATTCAGTCACCCGGCACTATATATAGCCAAAAGACTCATTGCAGCGAGCAACCCGATCTATATATATATAGCCATAAGGCTCGTTGCAGCGTGCAATCCGATCCATATATATATAGCCATAAGGCTTGTTGCGGCGTGTAACCCGATCCACACATATATAGCTATAAGGCTCGTTGCGGCGTGCAACCCGACCCATATATATATATATATAACCACAAGGCTCGTTGCGGCATGCAACCTGATCTACACACACACACACAAATATATATATATATATATATATATATATAAAACTCACAACATGACACTCAGGCCCCCAATTTAGTCACTAATCTCTCCAGTCTCTCGGGCTCACAACACTTATGCTAAGCATCCCTAATCAATGATACGAGATGTGACAATATACGATAATAGAGACTGAGATATGGAACGTAATGATGAATCTGACTAAGTTCACGAATGAAACTAAACAAATAACTCAACAACAAAGAATAACCATTGTGGGTCCCAATAGTGCCAGCATATAGCCTAAACATGATGTCTAGCATGAATCATAGCTCAAATACTCTAACACATAGAGTACAACAAAATATTCAGATAGAATAGCTATGCAGTTTCAGGGAATTGTCTAAATCACAAATCCTACGGTTCACGCCCACACGCCCGTCACTTAGCGTGCGCGACACCTAAACCTAAATTACATTGCATGAAATTCGGGGTTTCATACCCTTAGAACCAAGAATAAAAGTGTTACTTACCTCAATCTGAGCAAATCTCTACTCCAACAAACCTTTACCTCATGAAACGGCCTCCGGATGCCTCTAATCTAGCAACAAACAATGTGATACAATCAACACGGGCTAAAGGAATAAATTCCATAAGGAAATACTAAGTTATTAATCAAAAGTCAAAAGTCGACTAAAAAGTCACAAAACCCGAAATCCCATTCAACCACGTGTCCAACCATATCAAATTTACTAAAATACGACATCAAATCGCTCCCCAAATCCCCAAATCAAACTCTCCAAATCCCTAGCCTTAAACTCCCAAATTCCACCTTAAATATACACAAACTAGGTGGGAAAATCAATGGGAAAAAATAATTATTGAATAAATTATACAACAAGTGACTTACCTCAAAAAATTCCCCGAAAATCTTCTCAAACATCGCTAAGTCCCGGGCTTGAAATGTTAAAAATGGTAAAAATCTCGGAACCCTCATTTTAAATAATTTGCCCAGCATTCTCGCTTCGGCAACCAATTTACCCGCTTCTGCGGCACCGCTTTTGCGGTCCATCATCCGCATCTGCAGAAGCCACTAAGCTGAAAACCACTTATGTGGTAAAAATACCTACTTCTGCAGGCGCGCATCTGCACAATCAATCTGCTTATGCAGACTAGCCTCCTCAATCCTTTTTCGCTATTGCGATCCTCCACGCGCATGTGCGAGTCCGCACCTGTGGAATTCCTTCCTCATCTGTGATCCACAGTCCAGAATTCCACCTCCACTTCTGAGCTTCCCAGCTCGCACCTGAGATCAATGCTCCGCATGTGTGATTACACTAGCAGACTCCAGCTTCTGCAGTGCACTAAGTCCCATTTTCGATCTGTTAACCACCTAAAATCAACCTGAGGCCCTGGGACCTCAACCAATTATACCAACAAGTCCTAAAACACGCTACAAACTTATTCGACCCATAAAATCACCTCAAACAACATCAAAAACACGAATAGCACCCCAATTCAAGCCTATTGAAACTAAGGAATTCCAACTTCCATAAACGACGCCGAAACCCATCAAATCATGTTCTATTGACCACAAATTTGCACACAGGTCAAAAATGACACCATAGACCTACCCCAACTCTCGAAACTCCAATCCGAGCCCGATAATAACAAATTCAACTCTTGGTCAAACTTTCAAATTTCCAACTTTTGCCATTTCAAGCCTAATTCAACTACGGACCTCCAAATCACAATACGAACATGCTCTTAAGTCTAAAATCACCCGACGGAGCTAACAGAACCATCAGAACTCCATTCCGCAGTCATTTACACATAAGTCAACATCCAGTCAACCTTTTCAACTTAAGCTTCTTACTTTGAGACTAAGTGTCTCAATTTATTCTAAAATCCCTCCGGACCCGAACCAACTACCCTGTAAAGTCACATAAAAGCTGTAAAGCATCAAATGAGCAGTAAATGTGAGAGTGGGGCTACATCTCTCAAAATGACCGGCCCGGTCGTTATAGTTATTTTTGAAATGGTTGTGGCCTATGGGCACTTGTGGTACGAGTTGATATGTCGTGTTCTTGTGATGTTAGCACATGTGATTTGTTGTGTGGATTGATTTTGGTTATGCAGATCATAAGGGTGGCATCTCACTGTTGTTGATTGTGCGGAGTGATATGAGTGGCTATTGATATATCATTTTATCGGAGTGATATGGGTAGCTATTGTGTTAATTTCCGGGCGGAGTGATACAAGTGACTATTATGGTATTGTCTGGGCATAGTGATGCGGGTGGCTATTATGCGAAGTAATACGAGTGGCTATTGTGTTATTGTCTAGGAAAAGTGATACGAGTGACTATTATGTTGTTGTCAATACGGATAGATAAACGTGGCTATGTTAGGGATGATATGTGATGGTGTGATTTTATTTGTGTATGTCATGCACCTTACGTGACTTATTGTGTTTCTTCCAATGAGCTACTTGAAGTTTTGATATTACTTGTTGACTTGGACTGTAATAGTACACTTGCATAAGTATACATCGTAGCATGCCGTTTGCACCCATTCAGAAGTATGAAACTTGACATTCATTAATCATGTCCATGTATTCTTGTATTATTTGCTTCCATTATGATAGTGGGCCTATGAACATGCCAGGCAGATTGTAGTATTGAGCCTCTAACCACATCGGGCAAATTGTGATTGTGAGCTTGGGACCATGCCGAGCGGGTTGAGATATTGGCAAGTGAGTTGTCCATACGATCGTGATTGATATTGTGGACACGAGATTCCGTGAGTATATGATTTATGATTTGGGACTCGTGACTTGTGATTCTAAGATGAGGTATCATTGAGTAATATTGTTGTGAGACTTGTGTTAGAAAGACTTGATTAGTTGGTTGTCATTTGCTTTCCTTATTTGGTTTCATTGGTGCTTTAATGGTGTTAGGATTACTTTAATAATTATATCACATGTTTATTGTTAGTTGCCATTTACTGATTCTTGCTTCCATTATTAGCTTTATACTTATATACTGCACATGTTATTATGACTAGTATGTGTCTTGACTTGTACCTCGTCCTTACTCCACTGAGGTTAGTCTTGAAATTTATTGGGTATTGATAGTGGTGCACTCATACTACACTTCTGCTCATTGTTATGTACATCCACTTATTAGAGATAATGGACTCAGGCATGGTTAACTTTTAGATCGCAAGGATACAAGGTAGAGCTGCTTGGTTATCGCAGTCCCTTGGAGTCCTTTTCCTTTTATTATATTGTCAATTTGATATCTGAATAGTATTGTATTTTTAAATTTTGAGATATTTCTATCTATTCCTCTACAGTTCGTGACTCTGTATTACCTAGTCTTGGGAGATTATTGTGATTATTGTTGCGTAGGCTTGTTTCACCTTTATTTCGATATTTATATTAAACTCTGCTTTTAAAATATCATTGTTAAACTAGCTTAACTGTTGTAAGTAATCGACTTACCTAGTCTTAGAGACTAGGTGCCGTCACGACACCTAAGGAGAGATTTTGGGTTGTGACACACTGGCTTACTCCATAGAGGAATATCTACCAGAATACTTCTAAGCCAGCTAGTTTCTTCTCCAGCAGAAGACATAGCTATAAATTCTGATTCCATTATTGAGTGAGTAATACATGTCTGCTTTTTTTATTTCCAAGAGAATGTTGCTCGAGCCAAAGTGAAAATCCAAGCAGTAATAGACTTAGAGTAATTTGGATTAGAATTCTAAGTAGCATCAGTATATCCTTCAAGAAATGTTGGAAATGTAGAATACTGTAGGACAGTATTAATTGTACCCTTTAAATACCTTAAAACACGAATTAAGGCATTCTAATGCTCAACTCCGGGTTTACTAGTGAACTTGCTCAAGGTTCCTACTGCATAACCAATATCTGGCCTAGTGCAATACATGACATACATTAAAACTATCTGAGAATAAGTCAACTGATCAATACCATCACTAGCGTTCCACACTAGTTTGATGCTAGGATCAAATGGAGTAGGAGCAGACTTATCATCAAAATGACCAAATCTCTTTAGAATTTTCTCAATATAACTTGATTGAGTAAGAGTCAAGCCATTAGCTGATATTATAATTTTAATGCCCAAAATCACATCAGCTTCTTGAAGATCTCTCATTTCAAATTGAGAAGCAAGAAGTGATTTAGTTTCCTTGACTCTTTCAATATCTGTTCCAAATATCAACATGTCATCTACATATAGAAAAATTAGAACACCAGAGTTTTCTTGAAATTTTATAAATATGCAAATATCACCATCATTAATTAAATAAATATTAGAAATGATAGTTTTTTGAAATTTCTCATACCATTGCTTTGGAGCTTATTTTAATCCATAAAGAGATTTAAGAAGCATACAAACTTTATGTTCATGATCACGAATGGCAAATCCTTCCGGTTGTTTTATATAAACTTCTTCATCTAAATCTCCATTTGATGTATTATCAATCCATGATACTAATGGTGCAAAAGTATCGACATAATTATTATCTTTCATTTGAGTAAACCCCTTTGCCAACAAACACGCTTTGTACTTATCTAAAGTACCATCAGACTTCAATTTATTTCTCAAAAACCATTTGCAACCAATATGTTTACATCCAGAAGGAAGATCTGATAAAATCCATGTGTTACTTGACATGATAAAATATATTTCATCATCAATAGTTTCATGCTAAAAAGTAGCATCATGTGAAGACATTGCTTCAGCATAACTTTCAGGATCTTTTTCTATTGAATGGACTTGAAAATCAGGTCCAAAGTCTCTTGTTTTGATTGATCTTGAACTGCGTCTTGGTTGAACTTCTTCTATTGATTCAACTACTTTTCTTTTAAGAGGAGGTATATATAAAAGAACCTGTATCTTGTTTTAAAGATCATTTTTTCTTAGAAAAATATGTTAAAAAAGTTAGCATGTACAAATTTAATAATCGTGTGAGGGCTTGGAGTTTCAAGATTTAAGAATCTATAAGCCTTACTGGTCAGAGAGTAACTAATAAATACACAATCAATTCATCTATAGCCAACCTTAGTCATATGTTGATGTGGTAATCTAACATGAGCCAAACAACCCCATACTTTAAAATAATTAATATTTGGCTTTCGATTCTTCCAAAGTTCATAAGGAGATGTATCAAATTTCTTGGAAGGAATTCGATTTAAAATATGACAAGCTGAAAGTAAAGCTTCAGTCCATAAATTTTCGGGTACACCAAATCCATAAAGTATAGAATTAACCATTTCTATGAAAGTCCTATTTTTTCTTTCAGCTATACCATTTTATTGTGGTGTATATGACATAGTCAATTATTTTCTCAATACCTTCTCTTTTACAAAAATTAATAAAATCTGAACTCAAGTACTTTCCACCTCTATCAGATATAATTGATTTAATTTTTAAACTTGTTTTATTCTCAACTTCTACTTTATATGTTTTGAAAGTCTCAAAGTCCCCATCTTTTGTTCTTAATGGAAATAGACATATCTTAAATAATTATCAATAAAAGTAACAAACAATCTCTTTCTATTACGTGACAAACAATCCATCTCACAAATATCAGTGTGGATTAATTCCAAAGGTATGGATTTTCTTTCAATTGTCTTAAAAGGCTTTTTTGTTCTTGCACTTATTACAAGTAAGACACTTAGCAATATGATCCTTTTCATAATTTTTAATTAATCCATGATTCATCATAATTTGAATGGATCTAAAATTCATGTGACCAAGACGTTCATGCCATAAATCTAGAGACTCCACAATATAAGCAGAAATATTTTCATTATCTATAATGAGTTTGAACATGCCATTTATAGCACAACCTTTTTTCACGAGCATGCTATTCTTAGATAAGATAAATTTATCTGACTCAAAAATTATTTTAAAATCATGTTTCGAAAAAAGTGTACCTAACACCAAGTTCTTTCGAATATTAGGAACATACAATACGTCTTTCAATGTGACTATCTTTCTAGAAGTAAACTTCAACTGAACAGTTCCTTTTCCTACAACCTTAGCAGAGGAAGAGTTTCCCATATACATGACTTTATCGTCTCCCACTAATTCATAGGTCTTAAAAGTATTTTGATCACCTGATATGTGACGAGTTACACCGGTGTCTATCCACTATTCGACTTGAGTTTCTGCTACAAATGCCTCTGTGACAATCGCCACAAGTTCATCATTTTTATTATTGTTGACTTTTCCTTTTTTCTTTTCAGCTTTAAGAATTTTACAATCACGAGCATTATGACCAACTTTATGACAGTGATAACACTCACTTGACTTAGAATTAGCACTAGTACGCTTGAATTTTTATTTTTCTTTACTTTCGTAAATTTCTTGTTATCTGGTTCCCTTGTGGTTATTTTCTCTTCAACCACATGAGCTTTCATGACAGGTTCCTTGAAAAAATTGTTGTCACGATTTTTAGTTTGTTGTTCAATTTGTAAATGTTGCAACAATTATTCAAGAGTCAAATCTTCTTTCTTATGTAAGAGTTTGCTTCTATACTCTTTCCATGACAGAGGAAGTTTTGAAATAATAGCACCAACATGAAAGTTTTCATCAAGATTAATACTGGAAATAGCAATTTTATTAGCTATAAACTGGAATTCTTGCATCTGATCAACGATAGACTTGTCATCAATCATCTTGAATTCCATATAATTTGAAATAAGAAACTTCTTTGAGCTCAGCTCTTTTGCCAAATAAATAGCTTGAAGAGTATCCCAAAGTTCTTTGGCAGATTTGCACTTAGTAGAATATTGGTCATAATATTTATTGGTCATTGCTCGGAGAATATAGTTCTTACATAAATAATCATCATCTCTCTGCTTAGCAATTTGTTCTGTAATCAAAGTAGGCTTGTTAGTTGATACCTTAGAATTAGGAGCATTGGGACAAGGTTCTTCAAGAACATATGTTAACTTCAAACGCCGTAGGAAGAATTTCATCTTTCCACGCCATCTAGGAAAATGTTTTCCATCAAATTGTTTCAAATTTGGATTTGGCAAAGATGAAATACCACTCAAAATTGGTAAAATCCATAGAGACAACTATCTTCAAATTGGTTTAGAGGCTAGAGAAAATATTTCTTGAAGATAGTTGGAGTCTCTTTCACGAGCAAACGGAAGAATAAATGACAACTCTATCTCCGGGATTCAACTAAGTCACATAACAAGTAGCATTCAAGAAGGTTTTCTTTTATTCTTGAATCTATGATTTCACCATTTGATCAATGTCTCCTTAATATATTTAGGAAAGAGTAGCTTTTGAATTGCTTGTATTTTTCCGAAGAAAATCAGTCATATTTATAGGCTCAAGACTCTTGAAACATAAGTTTTTTCATTTAATAAAAATCATGAATATGTTCATGAATTTGGGAGATCAAAAAGTATTTGCTAAAATAAAAGAAACGTATGTAGTAAATCAAGAATGAATTCACACTCATTCACTTTTGAAAACAAGAGCCATTTGATCAAATACATTACTTTATCAAATACATTATTTCAAATTTATTGAAACACTTATTTCAACATGAACTGATACACATGGAGTTTCAAATATTTTTCTTCAAATCTGAAAATTTAACCTCGATCTCAAGCTCCTCAATTTTAAGCTCATTAGCGTTGTTGTAACCGGTGGCTTGTGTTTAATTTTAAAATAAAAGGAGATTATCATTTGTTTGGTTGAATTCAAAATCAGAACTTAGATAAAGAAGAAGAAAAACAAAGCGGGAAGGGGAGGAAAAATAATTAGGAGACAAACTTTGTTATGACCCCAAATGCCCTCCGTAGAATGTGTCTCTAAGACTAGGTAAGCCTAACAATATGCGAAAACACTAAATAAAACTTAGAATCTTAAAACTCCAACAAATTTCAAAAACAAAATCTATAAACACAATGCGTACAACTCCCCAAAACCTGGTGAAATATAACTCAAAAGCTCTAGATACAGTGTTGAACAATCATATACATCACTGTTTATAAAAGTGTAAAGAAATGAGGAAGAACATGATAGAAAGAGACTCCGAGGCCTGCAGACGCGGGAAGGTATACCTTAAAGTCTTTAAAAGCAGCTCAACGCGCTAGTACCGGGAGTGATGAGATATACCTGGATCTGTACAAAACATGTGCAGAAGTGTAGTATGAGTATACCACAATGATACCTAGTAAGTGCCAAGCCTAATCTCGGTAGTGTAGTGACGAGGTCAGGTCAAGGTCCTACTGGAGATAATAAGAAAAACAAGACATAAGACATAACAATATAATGATAATGACAAAGGAAGTGAAACAATGAGGAATCTACGGAAAGTTAACAATACGGAATCAAGGCAGTTAATACAACACGAAAGGAAAATAAGGATTTTACATGTTAAGAAAAATAAAAACCAAAATAAATATAGCAAATAGAGAAAGATCAACAGGGGCCTTATCGAGGTACTACCTCATAGTCCCAAATAATAAAAGCAACTCACAGTCTTTCCTTATATCATCGCGGGAGCCTTTACATTTAGTTTTGAAAATGATTTTCTCGAAACAGCACCCCTGCATTTTAGCCCACCTTATCACACCGCATGCCTTCTAGTAGTTCCCCTACTAGCCACGTGATCAAGCCCACCTTATCTCACCAAATGCGTTTCAACACCCAGACCTTATACCACCGCATGCGTATCAATAGTAATAACGGCACGATAAAAATCTCGTGCAAATAGTAACAATAGCACGGCAGAAACCTCGTGCAAACAACCAAGTAATCCACTCAACAATAACACAAGTTCTAAAAGATAACTACTCAATAAAATGATATTTCACAACTTACACTTTGCCTTAATGGAAACCACAAACTTTACAACTCAACACAAAACTCAACAGCAAGATATTTCAAGGATAGAAAATTTTAAGTAAAGAATCATACAGTTAAATAATGAATACAGAATTAAGAAAGCACGTAATTCAACTTAACATGTAGTACAAGTTTCAAATAAGAGATAAGACAAGTAGACATGTGAAATTGGACTAAACATGGTGACTATAACATGCTAAAGTAACTCAATTAAAGCATGAAAAGGAAACCACATAGCTAAAACCTGAATCTCAACATTCATCCGTGTACACACTTGTCACCTTGCGTACACGGCCTCCACATATCAAAATTTTCACAACAATACAACAATACAACAATACAAGTCACTTACCTCAAACCACGCTAAATCAATCAACTAGAAAGACTTTTCATCGATTTTTCAATTCCGAACGGCTCGAATCTAGCCAAAACAATTTCATACTATAAATATAACTATAGAAAGTTAATTTAAATAATGAAATTATGATCTTAGCAAAGAATTGAAAAATTACTCCAAAAGATCGATCCGGGCCCGCGTCTCGGAATATGACCAAAATTATAAAATTCTAACACCCATTCGATATCGAGTCCAACTATACAAAAATTATTCAAATCCGACCTCATTTTGCCTTTCTAAACTCAAAACTTTAGTCTAGGAACTTGTACACTTTTCCCCCAATTTGTTTACCCCAATTCCCTAATTGCATGATAAAATCAATAATAGATTAGTGAAATTTAATCAAAATCGAGTTAACAACTCTTACCCCAACAATCCCTTTGAAAATCCCTCGAAATATCGCCTCAAACCGAGCTTTCTAAGTCCAAATTGTGAAAAATGATATAAACCCTCGATTTAAAACATAAGTTCTGCTGCCCAGTTAATTACACATCGCGATCGCGGAAATACCCTCGCGATCGCAATGAACAAAATTTCCATCAACTCAAAAACATTATACGCGAACGCGGAAAACTGCTCGCGAATGTGGTGAGAAATGTTTCCAAGGTTACGGGATCGCATGAACCAAAACGCAAACACATAGAGCAATGCACCCACCTCCCAGACCTCTCCTTCCTTCAAGGAGAACGCGGCACCACCCACGCGTTCGCGATGCACTAACCTACCAAGCTTCGCGATCGCACAAGCCAACTCGTGATTGCATAGCAACGATCCACTCCTACCAAATCTCAGAGTTTTGCGATTGCGGCCCCTATTCCGCGATCGCATAAGAGGAAACCAGAACTGGGAGGTACCAGAACTTCAGCCATTCCTAAATGATCTGTCATGCGCCGAACAAGGTCCGAATCACACCCGAGGCCCCTAGGACCTCAACATAACATACCAACAAGTCCTAAAATATCATATGAACATGCTTGATGCGTCAAATATCATCAAACAATACTAGAATCATGAATTGCACATCAATCCAAGCCTAGGAACTTATGAACTTCCGAATTTCGAAACCAACACCGATTCTTACCAAAACAACTCCGATTTACACCAAATTTTGCACACTAGGCATAAATGACATTAGTGACCTATTACAACTTCTGGAATCGGAATCTGACCTCGATATCAAAAAGTCCACTCCCGATCAAACCTTCAAAAATCTTCCAACTTTCCAACTTTCGCAAATTAATGACGAAACGACCTGCGGACCTTCAAATTAACATCCGAACATGCTTTTAAGACCAAAATCACCCTACGGAGCTATTGGAACCATCAAAACTCCATTCCGGAGTCATCTTCATACAAGTCAAACTACGGTCAACTCCTATGACTTAAACTTCTAACTTAGGGACTATGTGTCCCATATCACTCCTAAACTCTCCCGAACCTGACACCAAGCACCCCGGCAAGTCACGTAACCACAATATAACATAGAAGAAGAATATATTAGGGGATCATCGCTAAAATATTTAAAATGACCTGCCGATTCGTTACATCCTCCCCCTATTAAAACAAACGTTCGTCCTCGAATGAGTATAGAGACATACCTGAAGTGGTGAAAAAATGAGGATAACAGCTATGCATATCATGATCGGTCTCCCAAGTTACCTCCTAAACTAGCTGACCCCTCCACTGAACCTTCATTGAAGCAAAGTTCTTCGACCTCAACTTTGAAACCTGCCTGTCCAAAATGGCCACCGACTCCTCAACAAAAAATAAATCCTTGTCCAACTGGACTGAGCTGAAGTCTAACACATGAGACGGATAACCGTGATACTTCCGGAGCATAGAAACATGGAACATTGGATGAACTACAGCTAGACTAGGTGGTAGTGCAAGTCTGTAGGCCACCTCTCCAACCCTCTCAAGAATCTCAAAAGGTTCGATATACCTAGGGCTCAACTTGCCATTCTTCTTGAACCTCATAACACCCTTCATGAGAAACATTCGGAGCACGACACGCTCCCCAACCATGAATGCAATGTCTCGAACCTTACGATATGCATAACTCTTCTATCTAGATTGGACTATACGAAGTCGATCCTGAATCAACTTAACCTTCTCCAAAGCATCCTGAACCAAGTCTGTACCCAGTAGCCAAGTCTCGCGCGACTCAAACCAACGCACCGGAGACCGACACCGCCTACCATACAAAGCCTCATACAGGGCCATCTGAATTCTCGACTGATAATTGTTCTTTTAGGCAAACTCTGCGAGGGGCAAGAACGGATCCCAAGAACCCCCAAACTCCATCACACACACACAAAGCATATCCTCCAATATCTGAATAGTGCGCTTGGACTGACCGTCCGTCTAAGGGTGAAATGATATGCGCAACTCAACCCAAGTACCAAACTCATGTTGTACAGCCCTCCAGAACCGCGATGTAAATTGCGTATCTCGGTCAGAAATGATGGTTACCGGCACACCATGAAGCCTGACGATATCGCGAATATAAACCTGAGCCAACTGCTCTGAAGAATAAGTAGTCACCACTGAAATGAAATGAGCTGACTTGGTAAATCTATCCACAATCACCCAAACTGCATCAAACTTCCTCTAAGTCCTTGGGAGCCCAACAACAAAATCGATAGTAATCTGCTTCCATTTCCACTCTGGGATCTCTAACCTCTGAAGCAATCCACCTGGCCGCTGATGCTCATACTTCATTTGCTGACAGTTTAGGCATCGAGCTACATATTCCACTATGTCCTTCTTTATCTGCCTCTACCAATAGTGTTGCCTCTAGTCCTGATACATCTTGGCGGCACCTGGATGACTGGAGTACCGCAAATTGTGAGACTCCTGGAGAATCACCTCACACAAGCAATCTACATTGGGCACACATAGCCTGCCCTGCATCCATAATACACCGTTATCTCCAATAGTGACCTCCTTGGCATCGCCGTGCTAAACTGTGTCCTTGAGGACAAGCAGATGGGGATCGTCATATTGACGCTCTCTGATGCGATCATAAAGAGAAGACCGAGAAACCACACAAGACAAAACTCAGCTCGGCTCAGAAACATCCAATCCAACAAACTGGTTGACCAAGGTCTGAACATCTAAGGCTAATGGCCTCTCTACTACCGGTAGATTTGCTAAGCTGCCCAAACTCTCCGCCTTACGACTCAAGGTATCGGCCACTATATTAGCCTTCCCAGGATGATATAGAATGGTGATATCATAGTCCTTAAGCAACTCTAACCACCTCCGCTGCCAAAAGTTAAGATCCTTCTATTTGAACGGATACTGTAGACTCTGGTGGTCGGTGTAGACCTCACAAGAGACACCGTATAAATAGTGCCGCCAGATCTTCAAGGCATGAACAATAGTTTCTAACTCAAGGTCATGGATAGGATAGTTCTTTTCATGCACCTTCAACTTTTTAGACACGTAGGCAATCACCCTACCATCCTGCATCAACACCGCGCTGAGAACAATACGTGACGCATCACAGTACACAATATAAAACCCCAAACCCGAAGGCAACATCAACACCGGGGTTGTGGTCAAAGCCGTCTTGAGCTTTTGAAAGCTATTCTCACACTCCTCGGTCCACCTGAACGGATCACCCTACTGGTCCTTCTGGTCATAGGTGACGCAATAGACGAGAAACCCTATACAAATTTACGGTAATACCCTGCCAAACCAAGAAAACTCTGGATCTCCGTAGCTGAAGACGGTCTGGGCCAACTCTGCACTACTTCAATCTTCTTCGGATCTACCTTGATCCCCTTACTCGACACTACATGACCTAAAAATGCCACAGAATCAAGCCAGAATTCACATTTAGAAAATTTTGCATATAACTTCTTTTCTCTCAAGGTATGGAGCACGGTCCTCAAGTGCTGCTCATGATCCTCCCGGCTCCGGGAGTAGACCAGAATGTTGTCAATAAACACAATGACGAATGAATCAAAAATGGAATGAGATACACGGTACATCAAGTGCTTGAATGCTGCTGGGGCATTGGTTAGCCCAAAAGACATCACAAAAAACTCGTAATGACCATACCGTGTTCTGAAGGCAGTGTTCGGGATATTTGGCTCCCGAATCTTCAATTCATGATAGCCTAAATTCAAGTCAATCTTAGAGAACACTGTGGCTCCCTGTAGCTAATCAAATAGGTCATTAATACGTGGCAATGGATACATGTTCTTCACTATAACCTTGTTCAACTAACGGTAATCAGTACACATGTGCATAGAACCATCCTTCTTCATTACAAATAAGACTGGAGGACCCCAAGGTGACACACTAGGCCGAATGAAGCCCTTATCTAGAAACTCTTGCAACTGCTCCTTAGCTTTTTCAACTCTGCTGGGGACATATGATAGGGTGGAATAGAAATGGGCTGAGTGCCCGATAACAAATAAATGCCATAATCAACATCCCTGTAGGGTGGCATGCCCGGAAGATCCGTCGGAAATACATCTGTATAATTCATCACTACCGACACTGACTCCACGGTAGGAGTGTTGATCCCTCATGAAAGCTAGATAAGCATTACACCCCTTCTCAACCACATACCGATCGTCTAATAATGAGATAACCCTGCTAGGAAAATAATCTAAAGCACCTCTTCACTCTATCTGTGGGAATCCTGGCATAGACAGCATCACGGTCTTGGCATGACAATCGAGAATAGCATGATAGGGCGACAACCAGTCCATGCCTAAAATAATATCAAAATCTACCATACTAAGCAACAATAGGTCAGCTCTGGTCTCAAAAACACCAAGAACAACTAAACACGACCGATACACACGGTCACCAACAATAGAATGTCCCACAGGTGAGGACACATAGACAAAAGAACTCAACGAATTGCGGGATACACCCAAATATAGAGCAAACTAAGATGACACATAGGAACAAGTGGAGTCTGGATCAAATAAGACTGATACATCTCTATGACAGATTAGAACAATACCTGTGATGGCTGAGTCGGATGCAACTGCCTCTGTCCTAGCAGGAAAAGTAAAATATTTAGCCTGGTCTACCCCTCTAGGGCGAAATCTATCTGCTCGACCTCCACCTCTATATGTCTGTGCAGGTTGAGTGGCAACTGGTGCGGCAACCATAGTCTGAGAAACTTGAGGAGCCAGTGGAATACGTGGTGCCTGTGTAGTATGTGGAGTTGCACCCCTCCTGAGTCTGGGGCAATCACTCACCATATGACGAGTGTCACCACACTCAAAACAAGCTCTCGGAGGACGTGGCTGTTATGGATGGCTCGGTCCTGATCGACTGGATTGACTGCTGAAAGCACCTCATGTAGGAGGTGCCCTAGTTAATGGAGGGGCATAATAGGGAGCCTAGGGCCTAGGAGTGGCCGGAATACTGCTGGAGGCTAGAAGTGCTGAATGAACAGGGCGACTCACATAGCCCCTACCATGATGAGCTACAACTGAGGCACAGGTACCACTATATGTTCCAGAATCTCGAGGCCTTTTGGCCTCCCTCTTCTCTTTCTCCTGAGTCCACATATCCTCCAATCTCCTAGCGATCCCCACTACCTGTTTGTATGTGATGTCCATCTTCAACTCTTGGGCCATGCTAAATCTGATACCGGGGTTGAGCCCCTTGATAAATAAATGGACTCACTCTCTAACAGTAGCAACCAAGGCTGGTGCATGCCTATACAAATCACTGAACCAGACCACATACTCCGCTGCGGTCATAGAACCCTGGCACAACTACACAAACTCTGCGTGCCATGCATCTCTGAGACTCTGAGGAACAAACTCCCTCAAGAACATATCCGAGAACTGAGTCCAAGTGAGTGAATCTACCACAGTCGGATTACCCAACTCATATGCTCTCCATCACTGATAAGCCGCTCCCTTAAGCTAGAACGTAGTAAAAGCAACTCCACTAGACTCCACAATACCCATAGTACGGAGGATACGGTAGCACTCCTCAAGAAATCCCTTGGCATCCTCTGACGCCAAACCGCTGAAAGTAAGAGGATGGTACTTCTTGTACCACTCGAGCCTGAGCTGCTCCCCCTCAGAAACTGTTGCCCTAACCTCAGTCTAAACTAGGGTGACCAGCTGTATAGGGATGACCTCTAGGACCTGTTCCGCCTGGACCCGCTGCTCTAGGGAACGGGCGGCGGGAGTCTGTGCTCCTCCCCCGGCCTGAGATGTGGCATGAGCAAGTGGGATCAACCATGCTCAGAAACTGGGCTATTATCTCCTCGAGTGCTGGTGCGGTAACATGCATCTTAGGTGCCTAGTTTCCAACTGGAGCTACTGGTGGCTCCCTTGTAGCAGCTCGTGTAGGTGCTATGGCTGAAGCACGTGGACGTCCTCGACCTCTACACCGGCCCCGGCCTCTCACGGCTCTAGCAAGGGATGCGAGTGTCTAGTTATTTAATCCAGCTGTGCATGTCCTCACCATCTGTGAGAGAATAGAAAGACAGAAGTTTAGAATCCCGATGTCAACAATTTTGTACGATAAGGAATCAAAGAAGTGAAGTTTTTTCTAACAGTTCCATAGCCTTCTGACTCTACAAACATGCTTGTGACTCATAACACCTATGAACCTAGTGCTCTGATACCAACTTGTCATGACCCCAAATTCCCTTTGTAGAATGTCGTGACAGCACCTAGTATCTAAGACTAGGTAAGCTTAACAATATGCGGAAAACATTAAATAAAACTTAGAATCTTAAAACTCCAACAAATTTAACAAATAAAATCTATAAACAAAATGTGTACAGCTCCCCAAATCCTGGTGAAATATAATTCACAAGCTTTAGATACAGTTCTGAACAATCCTATACATTATTGTCTATAAAAGTGTAAAGAAACGAGGAAGAACATGATAGAAGGAGACTCTGAGGCTTGCGGACGCGGGCACGTATACCTTGAAGTCTCCAAAAGCTCAGCGTGCTAGTATTAGGACTGATGAAATGTACCTGCATCTGCACAAAATATGTGCAGAAGAGTAGTATGAGTACACCACAACGATACCTAGTAAGTGCCAAGCCTAACCTCGGTAGAATAGTGACGAGGTCAGGTAGGCCCTACTGGAGATCGTAATAAAAATAAGGCAGAATACATAACAATATAATAATAATGACAAAGGAAGTGAAACAATAAAGAATCTATGGTAAGTTAACAACACGCAATCAAGGCAGTTAATACAACACGAAAGGAAAACAAGGATTTTACATGTTAAGGGAAATAAAAACCAAAATAAATACAACAAATAGAGAAAGATCAACGGGGCCCTATCGAGGTACCGCCTCGCAGTCTCAAATCATAAAAAAAACTCACACTCTTTCCTTATATCACTGCGGGAGCCTTTACATTTAGTTTTAAAAATTATTTTTCCGAAATAGCACCCCCACGTTTTATCCCACCTTATCACACCGCATGGCTTCTAGTAGTTCGCCTACTTGCCACGCGTATCAATCCCATCTTATCTCACCGTATGCGTTTTAACACCCACACCTTATACCACTTCACGCATATCAATAGTGACAACGACACGACAAAAACCTCATGCAAATAGTAAGAACAACACGACAGAAACCTCGTATAAACAACAAAACCATCCTCTCAACAATAACGCAGGTGCCAAAACATAACAACTCAGTAAAATGATATTTCACAACTTACACTTTGCCTCAATAGAAACCATGGCCTTTGCAACTCAACACTAAACTCAACAACAAGATATTTCAAGGATAGAAAATTTTAAGTAAAGATTCCCACAGTTAAATAATTAATACGGAATTAAGAAAGTACGTAATTCAACTAAACATGTAGTACAAGTTACAAATAATAGATAAGACAAGTAGACATGTCAAATTAGACTAAACATGGTGAATATAACATGCTACAATAACTCAATTAAAGCATGAAAATGAAACTACGTAGCTAAAACCAGAATCTCAACATTAGCCCGTGTACGCACTCGTCACCTTGCGTACACGACCTCCACATATCACAATTATCACAATAATACCAAATCCTAAGGAAAATTTTTCGCATGCAAGGCTACTCCATGCTTATGCTCATGAGGAGGTAGCATGCATAAGCAAAATACTAGAAATACATGAAAGTTGACTATGATACCATTGTCATAAAACAATATAGAAGTAAAATTGTATTAAACTTATAAAGAGTTTAAGTTCTGTTTGCTTTTTAAATATATTTACAAACTAGATAGGAGCAACTTACGGTAATGACCACCGAAAGTTGCGATGAGGTCATGAGCACATCCTTAACTAGAGATCTAGGATTCAAACTTGTAATAATTCAACAGGTTATTTTGAGTTTTTAGTATTGCATTTCTTGATTTGAAACTTTTTGTATGTTTATCTAATATTTTGGAACTTTCAAGTATGAGTGGTTCGGATCCCGAAGGAATCGGTTGCATTTTGGTACTGTTGCATGTAAATTGAAACTTCAAGATTTATTAAGTTAACTTTAATTCTCTACTTGAGTAATTGACCTTTGTTTCGTGTTTCGTAATTTTTCATAGGTTTATATAATATTTTTGGACTTGTTCAAATAATTGGGTTAGGGCCAAGAAGCTCGGAGGTGCTTTAGCGCAATTGGAATAAGCATTGACAGTTGAAATAGGCATGAACGCAGACCATAGTGCGACCTGCAACTCAGGACCTCCAGTTGTGGTGTACAACCCTGAGTGTGGAGCAATAAGCAGTCGCAGATATCAAGTGCAGCCCGCACTATACCTTTTTCAACAAATTTTTAGAAAATATAAACATCGGGTTTTATAATTTTTGTTTTATTTTTTACCATTTTGGAGATTTGGAAGCTCGATTTTGGAGGGTTTTAACCAAGATCTTCATCTACAAGCTTGGGTGAGTGATTGTAACTTGGATCTAAGATTATTTTATGAATCTGTCCTAAGATTTATCTTTTGAACATGAATTCAAGATGAAATTTGAGGATTTTAAGGCCTAGATCTAGTATCATCTAAAATGAGTTTTGATCGTCTAAATGGGATCCAAATTAAATTTTAAGAGTAGATTTGGAGTTGCAAGATTATGGATCATCGAGATTTGACTTTAATTTTGGGGTTTGACCACGTAGGCTCAAGTTTGGCTTTTAGATTGACTTTGACTTAGGACTAGATTTAAATTATGAAATTGATTTAATTAGCTTTGCTTAACCTTGTGGAGTATAATTTTGGCTAGATCTAGTTTGTTTGATGGAATTGGAGCAAGGAAAACCGATTCTTGAAGGTTAGAGCTAGCCCTTGATAAAAGTCAGTTAAGTCTTTAACCTCAAAGAGGAAACTTTTTCCAAATTAACGTGTTTGCTAATTGCTATGTGTGTGGGAGTAATATATATGTGAGTGACGAGCATATATATAGATTCCAAGGATTTCTATATTTGGGTAGTATAACATGTTTTTATAATTTATTTGTTGCATGCGTTACTTGATGCATGACTAATTTAACATCTTTATATGCTAGTATAATATTATCGACATCTCTCCATATGGTAGCATAAGTGCATAACATGATCGATTATATATATGCTGGAATACATGCCTTGTCGATAGTCATGTACTGTACATATGCATCATAATTTGCATATGAAATACACGCCTTGATGTGATTTTGGGCACATTAGTTGGTTGAGCAGTTGATGATACACGTGTGATCAGTTAGCCATGCAGTTTGTTGATAGAGCTAAAGGCTTGCCTTATTGCATATGGGAATCAATCTGCCCCTCTAGAATCACTCGATCACCCCCACGATATTGGGCAGTGTGCACATAAGTTTTGTCATGGGCGGCTTTTTAACCATGCCCCATGACCCCTTGGACGCGCCCCGTGGCTTCCTGGCCAGCTTCCCAACGTCCGTCGCCACGGTCAGTCCCGTGGTCTCGGCAGCTCCAAGTGACAAGCGTACATGTGCCTCTGTCGTCCCACCGATAGCCATCGCCAGCGCCCAGCCACAGGCAGATGCCAACAGCACTGCGCGCGCAGACCCTGATGCTAAAGACTAAGTTGCTGCCAATGGACTTATTTCTGCTTTGTAGAAGACTAAGTCCTTTTCATTGTAAATATAGAGTAGTTTTACTGCATTTTCTTTAAGTGTGATTTTCCAACTTTCATAGGTCTAGTCATGTAACTTTGGTTTATTTTTTTTTTAAGTATTATTAAGGGGGACCAAGCAATCAAACTTTCAAGCAAGCAAACAATTCTCTGTACTGGTGTCTCTTCTCCCCCACCCCACCCCCTGGACACCGTGTTATTTTTCTGTAATACCTTTCATTCAATGCAATCAAACTTTCTTTCATTCTCAATTCTCTTTTCTGCTCTCTCTTTCAATTGATCACGACATTGGTTTTTCCGTACGGCACTGACAATCTAGTCTAGTATACGGAGGGGACCTCAGTTGGCGGACAACAATCGCACTGACATCGGTTGCTTAGCCTTACATCGCCCTTCTAAGGAATTTTAGGAAGGCGTCGTGTAACACTTGGTATCAGAGCCTAGGGTCGACATCGGACAAGGGATTACATTGTAATTACTACCATTTCTGACCATGGTGAATTATGGGGATCACATCGCGACCCTTGAGGGAACGATTGACGCATTACGGCCCATCGTAGAAATGGTGCCTGACCTAAAGACCAGCCTAGTGCAAAGGTTGGACGACCTGGACCGCAGACTGATCCAGGCCGAAGTTGACATAGAAAACATCAGTCGTGACTTTGAAGGAGACCGACAAATGGCAGCAACAGAGGCAGCCAAAATGTTTTGTAAATTTGAGGTCATCCAACAGGAGCGCGCCAAGGATTTAGCTAACAGGGCACAAGAGGCAGACATGGTGACTGCCATGCAACAAACTATAGACAACTTGACAGGCCAGCTCAACATTGTCAATGCTGCTTTACAAGGCGTGCTTCGAAGAGGTGGAAACGAAATTGGGGGTATTGTGAACCTCATCCCTATGGCCCAAAAATTGAAACTTCCTGAGCCAAAGCCATACTGTGGAGCTCGGAATGCCAAATAAGTGGAAAACTTCATCTTCGACATCGAACAATACTTTGATGCCGTGGGGGGCCTAGAAGAAGCTAAAAAGGTAGCAACTGTTGCCATGTATCTTTAGGGTGATGCCAAACTCTGGTGGCGTGTGAAATACGAAGCCATCAAGGCTGGTGAAGATGCCCTAGAGACATGAGCAGAACTGAAGGTAGCCATACGCCTACAGTTCTTCCCCTAAAATGTTGAGTACAATGCTAGGAAAAAGCTATGGGAGCTTCTCCAGACCAAATCAGTGCGGGATTACGTGTGGAAATTCTCTGCGCTCATGCTGAACATCCGCGACATGGGGGACAAAGACAAACTCTTCACCTTTCTGGAAGGGTTGAAACCTTATGCCCGCATGGAGTTGCAAAGACAAAGGGTAGACACATTACCTAAGGCAATCCAAGCAGCAGAGTGCCTTGGGGATTATCAAGTGAAAGCCCGGAAGGACAAGCCTCAATAGCCTGTCCGAGGAGGATACAAAGGAGGCCAGCCGAACACTGGTGGCCCTAGAAGAAGTGGAGGAGACCGGAGTGCAACCAAATCTAGGGCTCCCTCCTCAAGCAATACTAGCATTGCATCTAACAACAATGATCGGGGGAGGAAACCCCTCTCAGGATGCCGTCATTGCGGCGGACCACATTGGAATAATGAATGCCCACATGCACAGATGAACGCCCATCAAGCTTTTGAGGATGGGACAGATGACGATGCCGATGATGCGGACAAGACCGAACCATTTGGTGCATTCAATGCCATTATTGGCTCTATTTCTGAGACCCTAGCGGGAACCAGTACTGGTATCCGTAAGAAGAAGGACCCCTGTCCAATCGCTAAGAAAGGGAAAAAGAAGGCGAACGAGAGGACTCCTCCTTATCAAGAGAGGATCTTAATATTCGTTGACATGAAGGTAAATGGCAAGCCCATTCGGGCAATGATAGACACGGGTTCTACCCACAACTACTTAGCCTCGACTCAGGTGGAGCGCCTTGGCCTAGTTGTAGGAAAGGGCAAAGGTCGTGTCAAGGCTATCAACTCACCACCTCAGACAGTGGGTGGAAAAGCCAAAGAAGTACCGGTGAAACTTGGCCCTTATAAAGGAAAGTTCAACCTGCGCGTGGTGATCATAGAGGACTTCGAGTTGATAGTGGGGTTGGAATTCCTGAGACAGACCAATGCCATGCCCGCACCGTATGCAGACTTGCTACTGATGATGGGAGAAAATGGAGCTAAGCCCTGCATTATTTCGTGCATTCCCATGAAGATGGCCATCGAGAACATCTCGGCCTTGCAGTTGAAGAAGGGGGTAAAAAGAATGAACCCACATTCCTGGCTACCCTCTGCATGGAAGATATAGAACGCTCCTCGGGTCCCATTCCTGCACCCATGAAGGAGTTGCTTTTGGAATTTGAAGACATCATGACACAAGACATGCCAAAGCGTCTTCCGACTAGGCGAACTGTGGACCATGAGATTGAGTTGGTACCGGGTGCGAAGTGTCACGCCCCGAACCTAGGAGCGAGACAAGCACCCCGTGCCTCACCTAACCTGGCGTACCAAATTGCGACTAAGGGACTCTGAACACATAATATCATACTTTGGCCATGGGGCCACCTTGCAAGACAATTTGCGAAGCAAAATATAAAACTGAATGGAAACTAGCACTAACTAAATATCAATATAAAGCTAGGCCGACAAGGCCGTCATAGCTACTACAGCTGACAAACCACCAATTTATACAAACCCAACATACTGCACTAACCAACAGGATATGCCTACAAGCCTCTACTGATAGATGTACTGTGATCGGAACAGGGCCCCGACCTACCCATAACATATATACAGATATACATAAGATGTACACAAAACTCTAGTCCTGGCAACTCCGAAAGACGTGGAGCTTACCGATCAGGCGGAACTCGGAAAACACCTACTGAGGAGGTCTACCCGTCTGTCTGTCTGAACCTGCACGCATGAAATGCAGCGCCCCCAAAAAAGGGACGTCAGTATGAAATAATGTACCGAGTATGTAAGGCAATAAAATAACTGAAATCTGAAACTGAACTGATAATATGATAACTGAAATTAACTGGGAGTCAAAGATGATCTGGAGATATACTTACCTGCTGATACTGACTCAACTCCTTCAATATAGTAAGTAAAATAATTGTACGGCCTTATAAGGCTCGGTATATATAACTGCTCTGCCATAGTAGGCTCGCTTATAGGCGCTCGGCCATACTAGGCTATGTATCTCGACCATGCTGGGCTCGCTCATAGGCGCTCGGCCACAGTAGGCTCGGTATATAACTTTCCATCTGATCAGTGGTTGCCCAATAGGGGCCTGCCCATCGATTATAGCTCGATGGTAATGAAAATACTGTAATACTGTATATATAGGCTTGCTGCTCTCTTGACTGAAAGAAGACAATACTAAAATTGAATATAGAGTCTCGATAAGGAATAATATTGTAACTTATGAGACTAGAATAGTGTGAATAAATTCATGAATATGAACTTCTCTTTTTGTCTCATTACTAACACATGTAGCTACGAGATCATGCCAAAATGAAGGAAGGCTTAGCCTTAACATACCTTATCACAATCTTTTCAATCACCAAGTTGAACTCACCTCTTCGCACCTTAATCTACAAGAATGATAATAATACTATCGTTAAGTTACGAAAGGTACAACTATCGCACAACGAACGACAAACCTATTTTGTATTAAAACGGGCAGCATCTCCCCTATAATATGCCCTTCCTCCAACTTCAAGATAACACCAACAATACAAGGACAGAACAATAACAACATATATACATCATTTTCCAGCCCTATATACACCATCAAATACTACAAAACAGCCCAACACACCCCAATCTCTTCGTACACAAAACGACCACCGTAGTAGTGTCAAACGACCCGAAAATGTTATGACGAACGACCAGCCAACCACCCTACATTTATATGGTGTTTATAAACCCCCTTCCTCCTCCAAAACTCCACAAAATAGTAATAAAACACGCAGCCCAACAGCAACACAAAACAGTCCACAAAACAGTCCGCTACAAGTGAATAACTCGAACTCACGGCTTCCGATCACCATCCCGTGAGTTCTTACAAGTATAGAACGACTTACCATGAATTTACAGAAGAAAAAATGGATGAAAGAGAGCAGTAAACTCACCTTATTTGTTGGATAACTCAGCTCCTATCTTGGTTCTTCAAACTCTAAGTTTTACCTCCAATTGGAACTTGAAAGGGAGAGAAAATCAATTAGGGTTTGTGGGAAATTTTTGGGAGGATTCTTTGCAGAGCTTATGTCTGGTTATTATGCTCTATTTTAAGTCTAATATATGAAGAAAATAGGCCCTTAAAAGGCCTCTTTGGACGACCCGAAATGGCCCATTTTTGGGCTTTCATTTAAGCAAGTAGGTGACACACCTACTTGTCACCTAGCAGCTTGCGCAGTATCGCAAAAATGCACATATCTCTCTACTCCGATGTCGTATTGACAAATGGTTTAATGCGTTGGAAAATAGACTCATAGATCTTTAATTTGATGTGTGGAACACACCATAACTCTAAGTATATTGGGAGAAAATTGCAGTTACATTTGACCCAAAGTTTCAGTAAAACTTATGAATGTAACTTGTGATGACTTTCATCGACTTTTGTTCCACAACTCGCTTGACTTAAAAACATAACACACGGATGTAATATGACTAATATAAATCATAACATAATCTCTTTATCATGTTAATCACCCTAGTCTCACCCCAAAGGTACATGTTATAACATTCCCAACTTGTCGACTTTCGATGAAACATTGTTTTATTTAATTGCTTTAGCTTCTGAACTGTCCAACCCTCTTTGTACTTGTTGTTCATGATCTTCAATATTTGTAACCTCAGAGGTAACATGATTAACTTACTTTATATACTTTTAAATATTATCTCATTTTTTTGTCCTACATTAGTTTGCTTACGACGCATTTTTACATACGAAAATATAGGGTGTAACATCACTCCCCCTTGGGAACATTCGTCCTCGAATGTTTACTCTTGGAGACTTTGGAAACTTTTTCCAGAGTATCCTTCGTACACTAGGTTAAAACCAACCTGCACGTAGCCAGAAACATACTATGCATGCCACACATGGCCAATCTTTATAAATAGCAGCAATTTGCCTCACCGACCGTAAATCATAAATATTGAAAGTGAAAAATAAAAGCTTACCTGATGACCTGCTAGCCTACATAGAGCTATGTTGTAGCGTCCCATCTCGAACCATATCTTCATTTTGAAATAGGTGGGGGTATTTAGACTTCATTTCTTCCTCCGATTCCCACGTCATCTCTTCTACATTCTTGCTCCTCCATAAAACCTTTACGGAAGCTACCTCCTTATTTCGTAGATTGCGGATTTGTCGGTCTAGGATGGCAACTGGAATTTCCTCGTATGACAAGTCCTCTGTAATCTGTACATCATCCGTGGGCACCACTCGGGTAGGATCGCCAATGCACTTCCGTAGCATAGATACGTGAAAAACCGGATGGACAGACTCCAATTCTGAGGGCAACTCTAACTCATAAGCTAGTTGGCCCACTCTCCGAATGATCCTATAAGGCCCAATATACCGTGGGCTAAGCTTTCCTTTCTTGCCAAACCTCATCACGCCCTTCATAGGTGATACCTTTAAGAATACCCAGTCATTAATCCTGAACTCTAAGTCTCGTCGCCGCACGTCAAAATATGACTTCTGACGACTCTGAGCTGTCAACAGTCGCTCCCGGATAACCTTTACTTTCTCTATGGCCTGCTGAACCAGGTCTGGCCCATGTAACCCAGATTCTCCAACATCAAACCACCCTATAGGAGATCTGCACTTACGCCCATACAAAGCCTCGTACGGAGCCATCTGGATACTGGAGTGGTAACTGTTATTATATGCAAACTCGATAAGAGGTAGATGTTCATCCCAACTTCTTTTAAAATCCAACACACATACTCGTAACATATCCTCGAGCGTCTGAATTGTGCGCTCGGCTTGTCCATCAGTCTGTGGATGAAAAGCTGTGCTGAGATTCACCTGAGTCCCTAGACCTCTCTGAAATGACCTCCAAAAATGTGCTGTAAACTGAGCCCCACGGTCAGATATAATAGAAACTGGTACTCCGTGTAGCCGCACTATCTCCTTAATATATAACTTTGCATAATCTTCTGCTGTATATGTAGATCTGACCGGTAGGAAGTGAGCTGATTTCGTGAGCCTATCGACTATCACCCATATGGAATCGAACTTACGATTAGAACGAGGTAAACCCATGATAAAGTCCATGTTTATCGCCTCCCATTTCCATGTCGGGATCTCTATAGTCTGCATTAGCCCTCCGGGCTTCTGGTGTTCTACCTTCACTTGCTGGCAACTAGTACATTGGGCGACAAACTCAGCAATGTTCTTCTTCATATCATTCCACCAGTACATATCCTTAATGTCATGATACATCTTCGTCGATCCAGGGTGGATGGAATACCATGAATAATGTGCCTCTGACATAATCCTGTCTCGTAGCCCTGCTACATCTGGAACACACAAACGACCCTTGTATCTGAGAACCCCATCTCCCTTGAGCTCTAACAATGGCTTCTTCTGCTGCGGAACTCGCTCTCTCAACTCGACCAACTCTGGGTCCTCGTACTGCCTTTCCTTGACTTCAGCTATGAGGGATGATTTTGCAGTGTTTTGGATTACAACTCCACCATCCTCAGAATCTACTAACCGAACCCCCAACGAAGCCAATTGATGAATATCTCTAGCTAATTGTCTTTTCTCGGGCTCTACATGTGCTAAGCTACCCATAGATCGGCGACTTAAGGCATCTGCTACAACATTAGCTTTCCCTGGATGGTAGAGAATGTTAACATCGTAATCTTTCAATAACTCAAGCCATCGCCTCTGTCGCAAATTCAACTCTTTCTGCTTGAAAATATATTGTAGGCTTTTATGATCAGTAAATATATCAACATGAACACCATATAAATAATGCCGCCATATCTTAAGTGCATGGACAACCGCAGCTAACTCGAGGTCGTGGGTCGGATAATTCCTCTCGTGCTTCCTCAACTGCCTTGAAGCATATGCAATTACCTTCCCATGTTGCATCAGGACACATCCTAACCCGACACCTGATGCATCACAATACGCGGCATAACCCTCTAGACCCTCTGGAAGTGTTAGAACTGGAGCTGAGGTCAACTTGTTCTTAAGCTCTTGGAAACTCCGCTCACAAGCCTCTGTCCATTGAAACTTAGTTTCTTTCTGTGTCAACTTCGTCAATGGTGCCGAAAGGGAAGAAAAACCCTCTACGAACCTCCGATAGTATCCTGCTAAGCCTAGAAAGCTACGAACCTCTGTCGGAGTGGTAGGTCTAGGCCAAGATTTCACGGCCTCAATCTTCTGAGTGTCCACCTTTATCCCTTCATCTGATACAATATGCCCCAAGAATGCTACAGACTTCAACCAGAACTCACATTTAGAAAACTTAGCATACAACTTACGATCACGGAGGGTTTGGAGTACCGCTCGCAGGTGGTCCGCATGCTCATCCTCTGAACGGGAATAAACCAGAATATCATCAATAAATACTATCACGAACAGATCTAAAAATGGCCGGAATAGGCTATTCATCAAGTCCATAAATACAGCGGGTGCATTAGTCAACCCGAAGGACATGACAAGGAACTCGAAGTGGCCATATCGGGTCCTGAAGGCTGTCTTCGGAATATCTTTTTCCCGAACTCTGACCTGGTGGTACCCCAAGGTGAGGTACTAGGCCTAATGTAACCTTTCTCCAGCAAATCTTTTAACTGCTCCTTCAACTCCTTCAATTCGGCAGGTGCCATTCTATACGGAGGGACGGATATTGGTTGAGTTCCTGGAAGCAAATCGATGCTAAAATCAATCTCTCGCTCTGGAGGAATACCTGGAAGCTCATCTGGAAACACATCTGCATACTCTTTGACTATGGGAATAGACTGAAGTGTAGGTATCTCAGCATCTGCATCTCTAACTCGCACAATATGATAAATGCACCCTTTTGCGATCATTTTCCTCGCCTTCAGATAGGAAATAAACCTACCTCTGGGTGTTGGTGTATTACCTACCCATTCAAGGACTGGCTCACCCGGAAAATGAAATTTGGCTACCTTTGCTCGGCAATCAACTGTGGCATAGCAAGCTGCCAACCAGTCCATGCCCATGATAGCATCAAAGTCCATCATCTCTAGCTCAACTAGGTCAGCTGAGGTCTGACGACTACAAATTGTCACCGTACAACCTCGGTAAACCCGTCTAGCAATAATCGATTCTCCGACCGGTGTAGATACCGCAAAAGGATCACTTAGTATTTCAGGCACTATACCAAACTTCCTCGCGACAAATGGGGTAATATACGATAAAGTAGATCCTGGGTCTATCAAAGCATAAGCATCGTGAGAGCAAATGGTTAATATACCTGTCACAACGTCTGGTGAAGACTCCTGGTCCTGTCGACCCGCTAAAGCATAGATACGGTTCTGATTACCACTTGAACTGGAACCTCTACCTCTGCCTCGACCTCTACCAACCGAAGACTGAGACTCACGCCTTGAAGGATGCACGGACATAGACGATCCTGTTGCTGAACTCGCTGGTTGTGCCATTCCCCCAGAATCTCTATTTGGGCAATCTCGCATCATATGCCCCGGACGCCCACATGTATAACAAGCATCAGAACCTGCTCGGCATTGACCCAAGTGTCCTCTACCACAGATGTCACACCGCGGAGGAAATGACCATGTCTGCGCAGAACCTCGTTGTCGCTGCAAACCCGACGCCCGTGAGCTCTCACCTGGTCCTGACTGAGTATAGCGGTCATACCCGTAACCCTGTAACTGAGGTGGCGGAGGCCTAGGTGGCCGTCCGAAGTACTGGGTCCTATAACTACCCTGAGATTGCTCCTGAGACCTGGGAAATCTCATCCTCTTACGTTGCCCTTGCTCAGCCCTCTCTGTACCCTGCTGCCGACGCCTACCCCTTTCTATATTCTGGGCGAATGCCTGAATCCGGGAGATATCCATACTATCCTGCAATGCAGCGGTGGCACATGCCTCGGTTAACTCTGGGGCTAACCCTGCTATAAACCTGTGAATCCTGTCCCGCATAGTAGAAACTATGGATGGTGCATATCTGGCCAATGAGTCAAAACGGAGACTATACTCTCGAACACTCATATTACCCTGCTTGAGGGCTAGAAACTGATCGACTCGAGCCTGTCGGATCTCCCGCGGTAAGTACTGGTCAAGGAAAGCATCTGAAAAATTCTCCCAAATAGCTGGAGGTGTATCACGTCCCCTGGACCTCTCCCATCCCTCATACCAAAGGATGGCTATATCTCGGAGTCGAAAAGCTGCTAGCTCAACTGCCTCTTTCTCCGTGGCATGCATAACACGAAAGATCCTGTGAAGCTGATCTATGAAATCCTGCGGGTCCTCCCTCTGATCTGTCCCCGTGAACTCTGGGGGACTCAAAGCAATAAACTCTCGGACCCTTGAACTCCCAGACCCCTCAGAAGTTCCTGCACTAGCTGATGCCCTAGCATGTTGCTGGGTAGCTACCAACTGTGTCAACAAATGCACCGCACTCCTTAAGTCCTGATCTGATGGAAGTGGAGGGGGAACTGGATGTGCGGTTTCCCTAGGAATCTCCGTAGTTGGTGGAGGAGCCGGTAATGGCTGAGTAGGGGTCTCCCTTGAGCTTCAGACTGGGCCCCATCTACTGGGGGTACCCTGTTGGTCCCCTCACCTACTACTGTATCTCTCCTCTGGCTAGCCGTAGTCTTCCTAGTCACCGTCATCTGTGCATGCAAACACCAACACATAAGTTTAATTCAAATTTCCTATAACTCAGTTCTATAGCACGATTTAGATTTCAAAGAAGTGTAACCAACTCCTAAATGCCCTGTAGTTCCTTGCTTATATAATGTGGTGCACAACACATCTATAAACAAGACCCTACTAGACACGGCTTGTAGACTCCCTAGGACAGAACTGCTCTGATACCAAGTTTGTCACGCCCCGAACCTAGGAGCGAGACAAGCACCCCGTGCCTCACCTAACCTGGCGTACCAAATTGCGACTAAGGGACTCTGAACACATAATGTCATACTTTGGCCATGGGGCCACCTTGCAAGACAATTTGCGAAGCAAAATATAAAACTGAATGGAAACTAGCACTAACTAAATATCAATATAAAGCTAGGCCGACAAGGCCGTCATAGCTACTACAGCTGACAAACCACCAAAAAAGAATGAACCCACATTCCTGGCTACCCTCTGCATGGAAGATATAGAACGCTCCTCGGGTCCCATTCCTGCACCCATGAAGGAGTTGCTTTTGGAATTTGAAGACATCATGACACAAGACATGCCAAAGCGTCTTCCGACTAGGCGAACTGTGGACCATGAGATTGAGTTGGTACCGGGTGCGAAGTGTCACGCCCCGAACCTAGGAGCGAGACAAGCACCCCGTGCCTCACCTAACCTGGCGTACCAAATTGCGACTAAGGGACTCTGAACACATAATATCATACTTTGGCCATGGGGCCACCTTGCAAGACAATTTGCGAAGCAAAATATAAAACTGAATGGAAACTAGCACTAACTAAATATCAATATAAAGCTAGGCCGACAAGGCCGTCATAGCTACTACAGCTGACAAACCACCAATTTATACAAACCCAACATACTGCACTAACCAACAGGATATGCCTACAAGCCTCTACTGATAGATGTACTGTGATCGGAACAGGGCCCCGACCTACCCATAACATATATACAGATATACATAAGATGTACACAAAACTCTAGTCCTGGCAACTCCGAAAGACGTGGAGCTTACCGATCAGGCGGAACTCGGAAAACACCTACTGAGGAGGTCTACCCGTCTGTCTGTCTGAACCTGCACGCATGAAATGCAGCGCCCCCAAAAAAGGGACGTCAGTACGAAATAATGTACCGAGTATGTAAGGCAATAAAATAACTAAAATCTGAAACTGAACTGATAATATGATAACTGAAATTAACTGGGAGTCAAAGATGATCTGGAGATATACTTACCTGCTGATACTGACTCAACTCCTTCAATATAGTAAGTAAAATAATTGTACGGCCTTATAAGGCTCGGTATATATAACTGCTCTGCCATAGTAGGCTCGCTTATAGGCGCTCGGCCATACTAGGCTATGTATCTCGACCATGCTGGGCTCGCTCATAGGCGCTCGGCCACAGTAGGCTCGGTATATAACTTTCCATCTGATCAGTGGTTGCCCAATAGGGGCCTGCCCATCGATTATAGCTCGATGGTAATGAAAATACTGTAATACTGTATATATAGGCTTGCTGCTCTCTTGACTGAAAGAAGACAATACTAAAATTGAATATAGAGTCTCGATAAGGAATAATATTGTAACTTATGAGACTAGAATAGTGTGAATAAATTCATGAATATGAACTTCTCTTTTTGTCTCATTACTAACACATGTAGCTACGAGATCATGCCAAAATGAAGGAAGGCTTAGCCTTAACATACCTTATCACAATCTTTTCAATCACCAAGTTGAACTCACCTCTTCGCACATTAATCTACAAGAATGATAATAATACTATCGTTAAGTTACGAAAGGTACAACTATCGCACAACGAACGACAAACCTATTTTGTATTAAAACGGGCAGCATCTCCCCTATAATATGCCCTTCCTCCAACTTCAAGATAACACCAACAATACAAGGACAGAACAATAACAACATATATACATCATTTTCCAGCCCTATATACACCATCAAATACTACAAAACAGCCCAACACACCCCAATCTCTTCGTACACAAAACGACCACCGTAGTAGTGTCAAACGACCCGAAAATGTTATGACGAACGACCAGCCAACCACCCTACATTTATATGGTGTTTATAAACCCCCTTCCTCCTCCAAAACTCCACAAAATAGTAATAAAACACGCAGCCCAACAGCAACACAAAACAGTCCACAAAACAGTCCGCTACAAGTGAATAACTCGAACTCACGGCTTCCGATCACCATCCCGTGAGTTCTTACAAGTATAGAACGACTTACCATGAATTTACAGAAGAAAAAATGGATGAAAGAGAGCAGTAAACTCACCTTATTTGTTGGATAACTCAGCTCCTATCTTGGTTCTTCAAACTCTAAGTTTTACCTCCAATTGGAACTTGAAAGGGAGAGAAAATCAATTAGGGTTTGTGGGAAATTTTTGGGAGGATTCTTTGCAGAGCTTATGTCTGGTTATTATGCTCTATTTTAAGTCTAATATATGAAGAAAATAGGCCCTTAAAAGGCCTCTTTGGACGACCCGAAATGGCCCATTTTTGGGCTTTCATTTAAGCAAGTAGGTGACACACCTACTTGTCACCTAGCAGCTTGCGCAGTATCGCAAAAATACACATATCTCTCTACTCCGATGTCGTATTGACAAATGGTTTAATGCGTTGGAAAATAGACTCATAGATCTTTAATTTGATGTGTGGAACACACCATAACTCTAAGTATATTGGGAGAAAATTGCAGTTACATTTGACCCAAAGTTTCAGTAAAACTTATGAATGTAACTTGTGATGACTTTCATCGACTTTTGTTCCACAACTCGCTTGACTTAAAAACATAACACACGGATGTAATATGACTAATATAAATCATAACATAATCTCTTTATCATGTTAATCACCCTAGTCTCACCCTAAAGGTACATGTTATAACATTCCCAACTTGTCGACTTTCGATGAAACATTGTTTTATTTAATTGCTTTAGCTTCTGAACTGTCCAACCCTCTTTGTACTTGTTGTTCATGATCTTCAATATTTGTAACCTCAGAGGTAACATGATTAACTTACTTTATATACTTTTAAATATTATCTCATTTTTTTGTCCTACATTAGTTTGCTTACGACGCATTTTTACATACGAAAATATAGGGTGTAACACGAAGCCACCTGCCCGGGCACCGTATAGAATGTCACAACCCGAACTCACCGAGCTTCGGAGACAATTGACGGAAATGCTAGACACAGGGATCATCATGCCCTCCAAGTCTCCATACGGGTCCCCTGTGTTATTCCAAAAGAATCATGATGGTAGTTTACGACTCTGCGTGGATTACCGGGCTCTAAACAAAATCATCGTGAAGAATAAGTACCCTATTCCGCTAATGGTAGACTTGTTTGATAGAATGGGTGGTGCGACGGTATTCACCAAAATAGACCTGAGGACAAGTTATTGGCAAGTTCGGATTGTAGAGGGTAATGAGCACAATACGATCTGTGTGACAAGATATGGGTCGTACTACTTCCTGGTTATGCCCTTTGGCTTGACTAATGCACCAGCCACATTTTGCACCTTGATGAACCAAGTCTTCCGAGAATACATTGATGAATTCGTCGTGGTTTATTTGGATGACATTGTGGTATATAGCCAGAAACTGGAAGAACACCTGGAGCATTTGCGGAAGGTCCTAGCCCGATTGCGGGAGCACGAATTTTATACGAAGCTATCCAAGTGCTCTTTTGCTCAGAAACAAATTGACTTCCTCGGACATGTCATCGAGGAAGGGTGGATCAAGATGGACTAGCAAAAGATTTAGGCCATCACAGAATGGCCGCCTCCTAAGGATATCCAAGCCTTGAGGTCATTCCATGGCCTATGCAACTTCTATCGGCATTTTGTGAAAAGTTACTCCCTCATTGCAGTGCCACTAACAGAACTTCTCAAGAAGGTCACACCGTAGGATTGGGGCCCCAAGCGGGATAGGCCTTCAACGCATTGAAAATGGTAATGTCTAGTAGCCCAGTCTTGGCCCTCCCTGACTTGGCCAAGCCATTCAAAGTGCAAACGGATGCCTCCAACTATGCACTTGGTGGAGTATTGCTACAAGAAGGGCATTCCGTAGCGTACGATATCCGGAAACTGAAGGATGCAGAGCCGCGCTATGCCGCCCATAAGAAAGAATTATTGGTTGTCGTTCATTGCTTACGCCTTTGGAGGCATTATCTATTGGGAGCCCCATTCATGGTCAAGACAGACAACACAACCGTTAGCCATTTCATGACCCAGCCAAAGCTGAATGGTCGACAGGCTAGGTGGCAGGAACTCCTAGCAGAATTTTACTTCAACCTGGAGTACCGAAGTGGGAAGACCAATCATGTTGCTGATGCATTCAGTCAAAGAGTTGATCTAGCATCGGTGTATGTACTCGCCGCCCTAAAGGGAAGCGAAGTAACCACCACCATAAAAGACCAGATACAGGATCTACTCATCAAGGATCCTGTTGCACAATATTTGATTGATTTGGTAGGACAGGTCAAGACTCGCCAGTTCTACACCAAAGATGGTTTCCTAAAAGTGAAAGGGAACCGACTTTATGTTCATAAAGGAGGAGATCTGCGAAGGGATCTTCTGGCGAAATGCCACGATACTTTGTGGGCCGGTCATCCCGGTGAGGAACGCACCATGGCATTGCTTCGCCGTGCATATTATTGGCCTCAAATGGTTGATGACGTCACTCCGTATGTGAAGACTTGTCTAGTATGCCAGAAGGATAAGTCAGACCACCTGACGTAGGCAGGGCTCTTAGAACCACTAGCAGTCCCAAAAAGACCTTGGGAAAGCGTTTCCCTGGACTTCATCACCGGATTGCCCAAGGACGGAGATCTCATAACTATCTTGGTTGTGGTGGATCAGTTTTCCAAGTATGCTACCTTTATAGTAGCCCTACAATATATATCAGCCGAAGATACAGCTCGACTATTCTTCTCTCATGTCATCAAATATTGGGGCCTACCTAAAGACATTGTTAGTGATCGCGACTCACGCTTCACTAGCAATTTTTGGACCCAACTCTTTAAGTGTCTCGGGTCAAAATTGAGTCATAACTCAAGTTTTCATTAGCAATCTGATGGCCAGACGGAGCGATTCAATGGCATGCTAGAGGAATATCTCCGGCACTTTGTGACCGGATCGAAGAAGAACTAGGTGAAGCTTCTGGATGCTGCTCAACTGTGTTTCAATTCACAAAAGAGCTCAAGTACCAACAAAAGCGCTTTTGAATTTGTTACCGGACAACAACCGCTACTCCCACACACAGTGAACGCACCAAACATGTCAAAATCTCCTCGGGCTGCTAGCTTCTCAAAAGAATGGAAGCAAAATTTGGAGATAGTGCAGAGCTATCTTGTCAAAGCACAAAAGCGGATAAGAGTCATGCTGATCAGAATTACCGCTTTGTTGAATACCAAGTGGGAGACAAAGTAATGGTCAAAATCCCAAAGCGGTACTTGTTTGCAGGGGTCCATGACTCTCGCCTACTGCAAATATATATTGGACCCTTGTCCATTGAAAAGCGCATTGGAAAAGTTACATACCGGGTGGATACCCCAGCTTGGTGGAAAATCCATCATGTTTTCCATGTCAGTCTCCTGAAACCTTTTCGGGAAGATATGGAGGATCCTTCACGAAGCCAACTTACGATACCAAGTATTTGAGGTCCCAATTCAACCGGGAAAAGGCGTGCTGAAGCTATTCTTGATGATCGAGTTATTCACGCCTCAAGAAAAGATCACCAGGTGTTCTTGGTGAAATGGCAGGGATGTGATGCAGAGAAGAATACTTGGGAGAGGGGAACAAACCTCAAAGCCTACAAGAGCCTGATTGATGATTACCTTGAAAGGAGGGTGCCGAGGATGTTGCCAACTCAGGTGGGGGAGAAATGTCATGGGCGGCTTTTCAACCATGCCCCATGACCCCTTGGACGTGCCCTGTGGCGTCCTGGCCAGCTTCCCAATGCCCGTCGCCACGGTCGGCCCCGTGGTCTCGGCAGCTCCAAGTGGAAATCGCGCATGTGCCTCTGTCGCCCCACCGATAGCCATCGCCAGTGCCCAGCCACAGGCAGATGCCAACAGCACCGCGCGCGCAGACCCCGCGCGCGCAGACCCCGATGCTAAAGACAAAGTTGCTGCCAACGGACTTGTTTCTGCTTTGTAGAAGACTAAGTCCTTTTCATTGTAAATATAGAGTAGTTTTACTGTATTTTCTTTAAGTGTGATTTTCCAGCTTTCAAGGTCTAGTCATGTAACTTTTGTTTATTTTTTTTAAGCATTATTAAGGGGGACCAAGCAATTAAACTTTCAAGAAAGCAAACAATTCTATGTACTGGTGTCTCTCCCCCCGACACCGTGTTGTTTTTGTGTAATAGCTTTTATTCAATGCAATCAAGCTTTCTTTCATTCTCAATTCTCTTTTATGCTCTCTCTTTCAATTGATCACGACATTGGTTTTCCCGTACGGCACTGACAATCTAGTCTAGCGTACGGAGGGGACCTCAGTTGGAGGACAACAATCACACTGACATCGGTTGCTTAGCCTTATGTCGCCCTTCCATAGAACTTCAGGAAGGCACCGCGTAACGGTTTATATGACACGAGCAATGTTCGGGACACGAGAAGCGCCAGATGATTATAAAGTTTGAGCCTTTATCATGCATAGACATTCATAAACTCTTACTGTTGTATTTCATATATATGATAAGCTATGTATGTATGTATGTATATCTAATATCTATATGTATGTATGTATGTATGTATGTATTGCATTAGGCCTATTTACTTGAGATAGGGTGCATTACTTCAGATACTCTATATGTGCATCTTGATATATGCTTTGGGTGTGTTTTAGCTTATTTTGTTGCTTCTACGCTCTCTCTCTCTCTCTCTCTCGGAGAGAGAGAGAGAGAGAGAGAGAGAGAGAGAGAGAGAGAGAGAGAGATAATTGCATAAATTTATATCCGTTGTGTTTAAGAATTGCACAGATTTATCATATAGGCTTTTTGACTAAACCGTTGTCACTACTTTATTAGGGACAACTAATAATACTTTCTGAGTAAGTATTGGTGCACTCCTTCTACACTTACTGTGCATTTTTGTGTCGATTCTGATCATAGTACCAGCGGCATTCAGGAGGGAGCCTAGCAGCTGCTTTGAGAGTTAGTGGTAAACTCCTATAGCTAATTCGCAGTGCCATTGGAGTTAATATCTTGTATCAGACATTGATTTATTATCCTGACTATTGTATTTTGTTCCTCTTAGAGCTCATGACCGAGTAACACTAATACTTGAGGGTTATTTTTATATCTTCACATAATAATAATAATAATAATAATAAAATCTATTGTAATAGATGATGGTAGGCTAGAAACATAGGTTGTTGGATATATTTTACCTTTGTTTGAATGTACTTTAGTTGTACTTGAGCACGAATATGAATATGTTATACTTATTACATGAGATTGTTGTGTAGGATATGCTTCTGAGCTACAGAGAATCTTTTAAGCTAAAAGGAACAGTATAGAACTTAACAATCCGAGTGGAGTCCATAAAATTTAGTTAGGATCGAGTTTGGCATTCGAGGATCATGTTTGAAAAAAATTAAAGACAATTAAGAAGCTGAAAAACTTAGCCTAAGGAGACGCTCCACACCGCCGTACGTGTTGTAGCAGGGGGATTTAGCATAAGAAGACTCAAAAATCGTGACTCTAAAAACATCTTCTAAGCATTGTAGATTTTTATTTCGGTTTATTAAAGGTATCTTGGTCCAAATAGTCTTGGAATAAAAATCCAAGATAGCGTGATATGAAGACAACCAATCCATAACAAGAATGAACTGAAAATACACCATATTCAATAACAAAAGATCAACTGCAGCATCAAAGCCATTAATATTAATAACACAAGACCGGTACACTTGATCAACTATTATGGAATTTCCAATCAGTGTAGACACATAAATAAGAACATCAAGAAATTGCCAAGGCATACTCAAGTGCGAAGCAAAATATGAAGACTCATAAGAATATGAAGATCTCGAATCAAACAATATAGAAGCATCTCTATGACAGACTAAGATAATACCTGTAATAACTCCATCATATGACTCCACCTCAGGCCTAATAGGAAATGCATAACAATAGGGATGAGCCCCACCAACATGTCCTCCACCCCTAGGATGACCTCTCACTGACTTGCCTCAACCTCTAACTGACTGGCCTCTGCCTCGGGCTACATGACCCCCGCCTCTAGCTGGTTGAGTGGGTGGTGAAGCAACCGGTGCCAGAATCATACCACGAATACACTGCTGTGACATGCTACCCTGTATCTTGGACAGTATTTCCTGATATGACCCCTATCCCCGCATTCAAAGCATCCCCTTGGTTGGCGAATCTGATAATGACCCTGACAACTCGAATGACCACATTAATAGCTCTGAATAGTGGTGCACTAACTGGAGCTGAAGGTGCACTGAATGCTAGCTGCTCAAAACGTGACCCATAAGCACCGTGGCTATGAGAAGTACCATGTGTGACCTGTAGGGCTGGCTATACCAGCCTTATAGGATGGCCTCTACGAAAGCAACCCCTGCCTCCAAATGAGGCACCACTGAATCCTCCAAAATGACAAGACCTCTTACTAGAGGTTGTCCCTCTTGCCTGGCCTCTAATGCGTTTAATCCTCTTAGCAATCTCCACTACCTGGCAGAAGGAAATCTCAGTCTCGGCCTCTCTGGCCAACTAAAGTCTGATGCTATATATAAGACCCTTTATGAACCTCCGCACCTTCTCTCTTTTAGTAGGGATCAGAATAGCTGCATGGCATGAGAGATGAACAAATCGAGTCTCATACTGAGTAACGGTCCCTGATAAAGGCACTCGAGTGAAGGGAATAAACTTCTCCACTTTCTGAGTGAAGGGAATAAACTTCTCCAAAAACAACTACAAAAATTGAGCCCATGTGAGAGGACGCTGGCATGCGCTGCTTATAAACCTGTCACCACCTTTTAGCAGAACCATGCATCTGAGAGATGGTGAAATCTAATCCATCGGACTCCACTATTCCCATGTTGCAAAAAATCTCATGGAAATGGTCCAAGATGTTTTGGGGGTCCTCTGAAGGTGCGCCGCTAAAGTGAGGGGGAAACAACTTGGTCAGCCTGCCCAGCCTCTTCAGCTCATTAACTAACATCGAGGGTCTGTCCCCGGCCTATGTAGCAATAATAGGTCGAACCACCCCAACTAGTAGAGCTCATAGGGTCTGATACCTGTGTGCCATCTGCACTGGGGTATGAGCAGCGAGAGTTTTAACTCCTCCCCTGGTATGAGAAATGGCTGGTGCCATCGGAAACACGCTGGCCCAAATCATCTCTCCATGAAACCAACCATGCAGACTACGGCATCCTGAAGCACTAGAGTAGCAATGAATCCTCTGGAACCTAAGCCAGTCCTACCAGCTCAAACTGATATGGAACCTCATCATCCTGAGCCATCTGAGGCTCCACTGCTTATGCCGCTATGCGTGCTCGTGATCAAGATCTGCCCCTACCTCTGCCCTTGCCCCGTCCCATAACCCTGGTAGTGGCTGCAACCTGGGGCTCCAGCTCCTAATCAGCTGCGGACGAAACACATGTCCTCACCATCTGTGAGAGAATAAGAGAATAAAGATTCAAAACTCATGATAGAACAAAGTCATACGATAGAGAAAGAAATAAAGTGAAGTTTCCTAAAGCCTTGTAGCCTCTAGAAAAAAAGTACAGACGTCCTGTACCGATCTCTAGACTCTACCAAGCTTGATCATGACTCGTGAGACCTATGCAACTTAGAGCTTTGACACGAACTTGTCACTATCCAAAATCCAAACCATGAGGTCGAGATGGCTACTAGCATTCCCTTGCTAGCGAAGCCAACATTATCACAACAACTAAAATAGTTTAACAACTAAGATAAATTAAAAATAATAAAAGGGTTAAATAGCAAAAACATATAATAGATGTACATCCATCCCTATATAAGACTATCCCCCACAACCTGGTGTCACAAGTACATGGGCCACTAATAATACTAAATACAAGTCTGGAATGGGAAATATAATACTGTCTGGTACAATAAAAAGTAGACAAAGATAGGAAGGGGACTCCAGGGTCTACAAACGCCAAGAAGCACTACCTCATGTCTCATAGAAAATGTCCGAGCAATCACCTATGAGTGCCGCTGGGACCAACACCAGAATCTATACAAGAAGTGCAAAAGTGTAGTATGCATACAACCGACCCCATGTACTCAGTAAGTATCGATCCTAACCTCGACGAAGTAGTGATGATGCTATGATAAGACACTCACTGTAGACATTTACGTATTAAAAGAAGAAAAGAAATTACAATAACTGCATAATAAAAAAATAAACAAAATAAATGACAGAGGGACCTAGAACATCATCCTATCACGGTATTACAACACAACATAGTAGCGGAATATAACAACCAAGAATAACTACAATACATTCTTTATGTTGCGACGCACAACCCGATCCACATATCAATACTAATACTGTTGCGGCACGCAACCTAATCCAATGTATATTATAATATTGTTGTGGCATGCAAGCCGATCTAATATATATAATAATATTATTGTAGCGTGCAGCCCGATCCAATATATATATATATATATGATAACATTGTTGCGGCATGCAACCCGATCCAATATAACGATAACAACCAAATACCACCAATCTCGCAAAATAACATAAAAGGGAACTAAAACACATAATTCTCTAAGGCTATCTAATGTAACAAAATTGAGTGACACTGAAAACAAGTAAAGGCAATAAGGCAAGTAAAGACATGAGACACGTAAGAGATAATAACACGTAAGAGCACATAACAATTAAAGGCATGCAATAACTAAAAGTATGAAATAAGCTAGAATATGTAATGATTAAGGACATGTGACAAGTAAGGACATATGTATCAAGTGAAACATGTATCAAATATGTGCAACTAACAAGTAATAACATGAAATAAGTAAAGACATGGTATAATTAAAGACGTAAAATAAAGTAATACACCCCCGCATGCTTAAACCCATGACGACACATATGCACTCTTCACCTAGCATATATGATGTTCCCATACATAGATCACATAGCAAATAGAATCATGTCCTAATTCCCTCATATCAAAGTTAACCATGATACTTACCTCTTTCCGGAAAAAGATCACAATCCAACACAACCTTCCCTTTGGAACAAGCCTCCAAACGATCCGAATCTTGCCAATTATTACTCAAATAAGTCAAACTAAACTTTAAAAACCACCCTCCTATGAAAAAGGTTCAATCTTTAACAAGTTTAGAAAAGTCAACAAAAAGTCAACCCGGTCCCATGTGGTCGAAATCCGAAATTTGGACCAAATCCCAATTACCCATTCACCCCTGAGTCCAAATATGTTATTTCTTTTGAAATCCGACCTTAATTTGAGGTCTAAATCTCTATTTTATAAAATCCCTAATTTCTACCCAAAATCCCAATTTCTACTCTATGAAATCTTAGATTTTATAGCGAAAATTCATGGAAAAGTAATGAAATTAAGTTAGAGTTACTGACCTATAGAGTTGGGAAGAAATATTTCTACAAAATTGCCTCTAAGGAGTCTAGGTCTAAAAATTAGTATAGAATGAGCTAAGTCCCGAAATTCCAGCATTTTACCGAGCTGCAAGTATCGCAATTGTAAACTCTAGTTCGTAATTGCGATATCTGCAAATGCGAATCACTGATCGTAAATGCAACCAGTGCCTGAGCCCCCAGATGTCGCAAATGCGACTAAACCTTCGCATATGCGACAGTCTAATCCCTTGCAAAAGAGAATAAAGCTTTGCTTATGCAAAGCTGTCCAAACAATGCCCACTGTCACAAATGTGACACAACCATCGCAGTTGCTATAACCCCCCAGTTAGCAAAAGCGACCAAGACTTCGCCAAAGCTAAGTTTTCCTGCCCTTGCCCAGCATCACAAATGCGGGTTTTTTCTTGTAAATCGAAGCTCGCATTTGCGAAAAGAACTCTGCAAATATGAGATATGAAGCCCAGCACACCATCAATCCTTCAGCTATGCAAAAACAGTTCGCAACCTATCTGAAACTCCCTCGAACCCCTTGGGCTCCAACCCGAACATCCACACAAGTGTAATAACATCATACAAACTCGCTCACAAATGCAAAACATCAAAATAATATCTAAAATCAAGAATTGATTATCAAAACTCAAGATTATCAAAGTTCAAATTCAAAATTCCAACTTTCTACATAAAGCGCCAAAGTGGCCTCGGGTCACATGGGACCCAAACCAAACATATTTAGAAGTCTAAAATCATCATTGGAATCTATCAGAATTGTCAAAACACCAATCCGATATCATTTATAAAAAAATATTGACTGTGGTCAACTCTAGACACTTCCAAAGTTAACAATCACATTTGATTTAAAAATTCTTTCCGAAAATCGACACGGACCATGAAAGCAATTCATAAAATCATAAAATAGAGCTATGAAAGATCTCGAAACATAAAATGGGGAGCAAGTACGCAAAACAACCTATCAGTTTGTTACATTCTCTACCTCTAAAAGAAACTTTCTTCCTCAAACGGACATAGAAATGTACCTGCACTGGTAAAAAGGTGCGGATATATACTCCTCATGTTGGAATTAGACTCCCAAGTAGCCTCCAGGAGCGGCTAACCTCTTCAACGCACTTTCATAGAACAAACATCCTTAGATCTCAACTTTCGAACATGCCAGTCTAGAATATCCATCGACTTTTCCACATAAGTTAAATTCTCGTCAAGTTGCACCGTGTTGAAGTCTAAAACATGTGACCTATCTTCATGGTAGTTCCGAAGCATGGAGACATAAAATATCGGATGTATCCTTGCTATGCTAGGAGGCAATCCAAGCCTATAAGCAATCTCTCCAACTCTCTCCACGATCTCAAATGGGCCAATAAAACTCGGGCTCAACTTGCCCTTTTTCCCAAATCGCACCACGCCCTTCATAGGCTACATTCAGAGAGAACCTTATCACCCTACCTATTAAGCCACATCCCGAACCTTCCTATTAGCATAACTCTTTTGCCTAGACTATTCTGTACGGAGCCTCTCCTAAATCACTTTCACCTTCTCCTAAGCATCACGAACTAAGTATGTTCCTAACAATCTAGCCTCACTAGGCTCAAAGCATCCAACCGGAGAATGACATCGACTCCTATATAAGGCATCATACGGAACCATCTAAATACTCGACTAATAGTTGTTGTTATAGATGTAGAAACTGGTCCCACTGACACCTGAAGTCAATAAAGCATGCCCTCAACATATCCTCCAAAATTTGAACGGTCTGCTCGGACTGGCTGTCCATTTGAGAGAGAAACGCGGTACTCAACTCAACCTACGTTCCCAACACACGATGAACAACTTTCCAAAAATGTGAAGTGAACTGCATGCCACGGTTTGAAGTGATAAAAATGGGCATGCCGTGCAGGCGGATAATCTCCCTGATGTAAATCTGAGCCAACCGCTCTGAATAGTAGGAAGTCATCACCAGAATAAAATGTGCGGACTTAGTCAACCGGTCCACAATGACCCAAACAGTCTGTGGTAAGCCTACCACAAAGTCCATAGTGATGCGCTTCCATTTCCACTCTATTATCACTAACTTCTAAGTCAACCCACATGATTTATGATGTTCATACTTCACCTATTAACAATTCAAACACCGAGAGACATGTCCAACAATGTCTCTCTTCATCTTCCGCCACCAATAACACGATACATCTTCATGACACCTGGGTAAATGGAATACTGTGAACTATGAGCCTCCTCAAGGATAAACTCTCTCAGCCCGTCACATCTAGAACACAAATCTTGCCTTGAAGACGTAGAACAACATCCTCCCTAATCATAACCTTCTTAGCACCATCCCGCTGCATCGTGTATTTCAATATCAACAAGTAAGAATCATCAAACTGGCGAGCCTTAATGCGCAAAAACAAAGATGACTGCGCCACAACACAAGCAAGAACCCTACTAGCCTCTTAACCATCCAATGTCACGAACTTGTTAGCCAAGGTCTAAACATCCATGGCCAATGGTCTCTCCACTGCCTGTATAAATGCCAAGCTACCCATGCTCTTTGCCTTCCTACTCAAGGCATCGACCACTACATTGGCCTTCTCCGGATGATATAACATGGTAATACCATAGTACTTCAGTAACTTTAACCATCTGCACCGCCTCAAATTAAGGTCCTTTTTCTTAAATAGATGCTGGAGACTTCGATGATTGGTATAAATCACACATCGCATGCCATATAAGTAGTGCCTCTAAATCTTAAGAGTGTGAACAATGGATGCTAACTCCAAATCATGTAATAGAAGTTCTTCTCATGGACCTTCAACTGAAGAGACGCGTAGGAAATCACCATACCATCCGGCATCAATACCGTTCCAAGCCCAATACGCTATGCATCATAATACAAAGTGTAAGACCGCAAACCTGTGGGCAACACCAAGAGTGGAGCTATAGTAAAGGCAGTCTTAACCTTCTGAAAGATCTCCTCATACTCACTATACCATCTAAAAAGAGCATCATTCTTAGTCAAATTGGTTAGTGGGGCTGAGATATATAAAAACCCTGCCATAAACTAGCAATAGTAGCCCCCCAAAACCAAGAAGCTTCGAATCTCTGTAGCTTAAATAGCTATAGGTGTAAGGCCCCATAAATTTCGTAAGGGAATTAAAGTTCAGTGGTGCCGATTTAGGCTTACGTGTTCGTGGTGTCGAACAGTGCACTAAGGAGTTAAAGGAATTTGTTTGGCAGAAGAAGGCATTTCTGTGGTCCATTATGCGGCCGCAGAGTGAGGCAGGACTGGGCAGGTTTGTGAGCCATTCTGTTGTCCACTATGCGACTACAAAACTATACTGTGGTTCATTACGCATAGTGATCGCAAACCCAGGAAGAATTTTCCCAATACCGAAGGTTCATTTCGTGGTCTATTTCGCGGACCGCAGATGCATTGTGCGGTCTCATATGCGACCGCAGATCCTGTTCCAGAGCTTCATTTTTTGGATTTTTATAACCCGGCCCTACTTTGTTAAATAGACACAATGGGCATTTCTTGAGCTAAAACCTGATGTTTTTAGAGTGAGAGAGTGCCCTAGAGTGGGAAAGTGTTCCTCAACAATTTATTCTTCAATTCTTGCTCAAATCTTGGAAGATTAATAAGGTAAACCCACAAGATCTTCATCATAAATGTAAGATTCTACGCCCTAACCCTCAATCTCGAATTTTATCTAGATTTGGGTAATTAGTAAGATAATATTTGGGCATGGGAGTTGTTCATCTTGCATGCATGTGTTATCAAAAGGTGTAAGAAGATTGTTGAGCTAAGAATGGTAGATAATGGGTTTGGGATGGTGGAATCCACCATAAGAGGACCTTGAAACCTTAATGCACACCTAGTGTTTGATAAAATGCTCAAATGATCTAGAACCATGATCATCCTCCTAATTTTGGTTCAATTTCTTATATTTCTAAAATAGATTGAACTTGCTAAGAATTCCAGAACATTTTAGAGTTTAAGGAAGCTCAATTGAGGTATGTTGGCTAACTCTTCTCTTAGAATTGAACCTCGCATTATTCTTGTAAGTTTCAAGTTGTTCACCACGAACTGATTATTCTGAATAAGCTTTGTGACATGAGATATATGTTCCGTATATGTTCCAAATGTTATTGTTTTGTTGTGTTACTATTGTGAGAATGTATTCAAAGTATGGATTGTTTATCGAAATATTACAACTTCAAGTTGTGTTTCAATCGAAAACTGTGATGCTAAATTGTGTAGAGATTGTGATTGGGATTACACCACCACCCACATACATTGGGGTGAGGCGGCAAGGCCGCTTTGTGTACAGTTTTGGAATTGTGGAATACACCTCCACCTGCATACATTGGGGTGAGGCGGCAAGGCCGCTTTGTTTAGTGTTTTGGGATTGTGGAATATACCTCTACCCGCATACATTGGGGTGAGGCCGCAAGGCCTCTTTATGTAAAGTTTGGGTATAGTGGAATACACCTCCACCCACATATATTGGGGTGAGGCGGCAAAGCCGCTCTGTGTAAAGGTAGTTGTAGAGAATCCCTGACTAGAAATTTATAAATGTTATTGGAAGGTCTTAACAAATCTGTTTGACTTTTATGGCTATCTAAGCCCTATGATTGTTCCCATGATTCATTATATTCATGTTGTATTTCCAAATTCTTGAATAGATGTTTTAATTTTCATACTAGTACTATTCGACATGTACTAGCGTCCCTTTTGCCGGGGGCGCTGCATCTTTAATGGATGCAGGTGGTTCCACAGTAGGAGGCATTGATCAGTGATAGCGGTACATCCTCTTCCCATTTGGCTTGGTGAGCCCCTCTTCATTTCGGGGTCATGTATCTTTTGTTCCTTGTTCCTTGTGTTTGAAGTATAGTTGGGGCCTTGTTGCTGGCATTATCATAGTACTCTTCCGTATCAATAGAGGCTCCGTAGACATAGTGTGGGTTGTATATTGGTGTTGGGGAAGTCAAACTAGTTATGTTGTGTTTAAATTACTTATTCCACTTCAGACTATGAAACATGTGTGTGAAATTTGAGATTTCTAAATGAAGTAACTAATGGTAAGAAATTGATATTGTAGACATGATCACCTTATTGTTTGATTAACAAAAATATGTATTCTCTTTATTCATGGATGAGTTTGGGTAGAAGGAAATCTAATAGGCTTTTTCAACCGAGTTCACTCGGTTGAGTGCCGGTCACGCTCCCCGAGGTCGGGGCGTGACAATAGGCCAATTCTGAACTGCCTCTATCTTCTTAGAATCCACCTTGATACCATCAGAAGACATAACATGACCCAAAAAGGCAACTGAGTCCAACCAGAACTCACACTTTAAGAACTTCGCATATAGCTGACAATTCTTCAAAGTCTGAAGTACAACCTGTAGGTGATGTTCATTATCTTCTATACTATGAGAGTAACCAGAATATCATCAATGAAGACAATCATAAAGTAATATAGATACAGCTTGAAAACTCGGTTCATCAAATCCATGAAGGCCGCTGGAGCATTAGTCAAGCCAAATGATATCACCAAGAACTCATAATGACCATATCAAGTCCTAAAAGCCATCTTAGGGACATTCAATGCCCTAATATTCACCTGACGTATACTAGTTCTTGATAGTGACCTTTTCAACTATCGATAGTCAATGCACATCCTCATCTATCCGTCCTTCTTCTTAACAAACAACACCGGTGCACCCCATGGTGAAACACTCGCTCTAATAAATCCATTGTCAAGAAAATCCTGCAATTGATCCTTTAATTTCTTTAACTCAGCATGAGCCATACAGCACGATGAAATAGAAATAGGCTGAGTGCCTAGAACCAAATTAATGCTAAATTTAATATCCCTGTCAGGTGGAATACTTGGAAAATCTATAATAAACAACTCAGGAAACTCCCTCACAACCGGTACCGAATCCATAAGGAGGAACCTCTACACTAGAATCCCAGATGTAAGCCAAATAAGCTAAACACCCCATCTCATCCATACATCGAGCCTTCAAATATGAAACCACCCTACTAGTGGAGTGATCGAGGGTCCTTCTCCACTCTAATCTAGGCAACCCCAACACGGCTAAACTAATAGTCATGGCTTGCGAATCCAAGATAGCATGATAAGCGGACAACCAATCCATACCAAGAATGACCTCAAAATCCATCATATTCAGCAACAAAAGATCAACTACAATATCAAATCCATTAATAGTAACAACAAAAGACCAATCAGCTACTATAGAATCTCCAACCGATATAGCACAGAAACAAGAACATCAAGAGAATCACAAGGCATACTCAAGTGTGAAGAAAAATATGAAGCAACATAAGAATATGTAGAACCCGGATCAAACAACACAAAAGCATATATATGAAAGACTGATATAATACATATAATAACTGTATCAGATGACTTCGCCTCAGGCCTACCCGGAAATGCTTAACAACAGGGTTGAGCCAACCAACCTGTCCTCCACCACTAAGACTACCTCTCATTGATTGGCCTCCACCTCTAATTGAATGGCCTCCGCCTCGGGCTACCTGACCCCCGCCTCTAGCTGGATGAGCGAGTGGTAAAGTAATCGATTTCGGAATCATGGCATGAGTACCCTCCTATGAATGCTTCCCTGCTTCCTAGGACAGTACTTTCTGATATGACCCACATCCCAAAACTCAAAGCATCTCTTTCGTTGGCATGGCTGTTGAATCTGAGACTGACCCTGACGACCTGAATGACAACTGTAAAAGCTCAAGATCAGTGTTTCACTAACGGGAGCTAAAGGTGCACTGAATGTTAGCTACTTAGAATGAGACCCATAAGCACTGTTGATGTCAGAAGTACCATGTGTGACCTATATGGATGATTGTACCAGCCAAGGAACCGCTGCTTCTAGACGAGGCACCACTAAATCCTCCAAAATGACGGGCCTCTTATCAGAAGTTGTCTCTCTTACCTGGCCTCTAATGCACTCAATCCTCATGTCAATCTTCATCACCTGAGTGAATGAAATCTCAATCTCAGCCTCTCTGTCCATCTGAAGTCTGATGCCATATGTAAGAACCTCTATCAATCTCCACACCTTATCCCTCTTAGTAGGGATCAAAATAACTGCATGGTGTGACAGAAAAACAAACTGAGTCTCAAACTGAGTAATAGTCATGCTACCCTGCTGAAGGCACTCGCACTAATTGTGTAACTCCTCTCTCCGAGTGAAGAGAATAAACTTCTCCAAGAACTACTGCAAATATTGAGCTCATGTGAGAGGACGCTAGCTTGCCCTACTCATAAAACTTCCCCCACCTCTTGACATAACCATGAATCAGAAAGATGGTGATATCTACTCCATTAAACTCCACTAGTCCCATATTGCGCACAATCTCGTGGAAACGGTCCAAGAAGTCGTGGGGTTCCTCTGAAGGTGCACCGCTAAAGTGGGAGGGGGGGAGGGAAACAACTTGGTAAACCTGTCCAACCTCTTCATCTTATCAGCTGACATCGCGAGTCTATCCTTGGACTGTGTAGCAATAATAGGTCGAACCACCCCAACTGGTAGAACTCCTGGGGTCTGATACCCGTCTGCCATTTGTTCTAGGTATGAGTAGCGGGAGTTCGAACCCCTCCCTCGTCCCGAGAAATGGAAGTTGCCACAGGTAACACACCGACCTGATCCATACTCTCCTTGAAACCAACCATGTGGACTAAGGTGTCCTGGAGCACTAGGGTAGCAATAAACCCCTCTAGAACATGAGCCGGTCCTAATGGCTAAACCTGATCTGGAATCTCTTCATCCTGAGCTATCTGAGGCTCGACTACGGGTGCCATTGCGCCTGCTCTAGACTGAGCTCTACCTCTGCCTATGTCTCTGCCGTTGACATAATACCTACCCATGGTAGTGGCTGCAGCCTGGGGCTCTGACCCTGATCAGCGGCAGACGAAGCACGTCTCTTCACCATCTGTGAGAGAATAAGAAGAAAGATTCAAAACGCATAATAGAACAACGTTACATGATAAGGAAAGAAAGAATGTAAAGTTTCTAAGAGCCTTATAGCCTCTAGAAGAAAAGTACAGAGGTCCCATGCCAATCTTCTAGACTCTACCAAGTTTGCTCATGACTCGTGAGACCTATGCAACTTAGGACTCTAATACCAACTTGTTACGACCTAAAATACCAACCATGAGGTCATGATGGAGCCTAACATTCTCTTGCTAGGAAAGATAATATTGTCACAACAAATAAAATAGTTAACAAATAAGATACATTAAAAATAATAAAATGGTGAAATAGCATAAACATATAATATATGTACAACCATCGATATCTAAGACTATCTCCAGAATCTAGTGTCAAAAGTATATAAGCCACTAATAATAATAAATACAACTCTGGATAGGAAAATACAATATTGTCTGGTACAATAAACACTATATAAAGATAGGTAAGGGACTTCAAGGTCTTCGAACGCCAAGCAGCACTATCTCAAGTCTCCTAAACAGGTAAGAGCAATCACCTTTAAGCGATGCTGGGACCAACATCGGGGTCACGACCCAAAATCCCACCATAAGACTAGGTAAGCCTATCACATGATTATATCAAATAGAATGTAACAACTTAAGCATTAAATAAAAGCCGAAAAATGCCATAATATAGCCAAAACGGGAATACAACATTCAAAACCCCAAAAATGCGGCAATACTGAGTCATAAGCTCTACAAGGAGTACATAATAAGTCTCAAAATGTACATCACGGTCTGGAATACATAAAGAGTAATAAAGCAACTAAAGAGGGTGACTCCGAGGCCTGCGAGCATAACAACAAGTACACCTTGAAGTATCCAACAGTTCGGCACCACTCTCTAACGGCGAGCATGATTTGAGGTACCTGGATCTGCACAAAGAATGTGCAGAAGCGTACTGTGAGTACACCATAGTCGATACCCAGTAAGTATCAAGAGTAACCTCAGTGTAGTAGTGACGAGGTTCAAGTCCAGATACTCACTAGTCAAATAACCTGTGCAAGATATCAATACAAAACAGACAACGAAAACATAACAGAATAAATATAAATCAAGGGGTGGGGCATATGATAATAGTGAAAATCGAACAACAATTCATAAAATACAAAGTGAGGTCATTTAAGGAAAATAACGATATGTAGATAACATCAACCCGTTCCAACATATGAATAACATCAAGAATCACCTGAAAATATCACATAACATCATCAACAAGCCACCCTTATGCTGCCTTGTGAGGTTCAAAATGATATATTTTTCCTTATATAACTACACGCGCATAAGCCCCCTTCTCGCCGCATGCGCATTTATAAACACCACCCTTATATCGCCTCATGCGCATCTCGCCACTCTTATACTTCACACAACAATAATCAATCCGCACAACATGTACACATGTGCCACAACATCACCAAAACAACAATACCAAAGTTACAACAAGATATAACCCACGACTCAACAACAATATGTACCGGAATCATAAAGATAACATAAGGATGCAGATAATGGACAACAATAAAACATGTTTCTTATAACAACAACCCCAATTCAAGGCATATTAATAGCCTAGGATCTAATCCGGTCAATTACCATACATATGCCCGTGTACACACTCGTCACCTTATGTACACATCATTACACATAGCACAAATAATGCAAATTAGACCAAATCCGAAGGGATAATTCCCCCACACAAAGTTTGGCAAGATACTTACCTCAAACAAGCTAAGTCAACACTCTAAGATGCCCTTCCCACGTGAATCAACCTCCGGATGGCTCAAATCTAGCCAAAACAACTTAATAGTATCAATAAAAGCCATAGGAAACAAGTCCAAATGATAAAGCTAAGATCTTCATTCAATTATGCAAAGTCAATCTTGGGGCAGCACCCCGGAACCCAACCAAACACACTAATTCTGGACACCCATTCCAATACGAGTCAAAATGTATGTGTTTCATCCAAATATAACCTCAAATCGACCCTCAAATCATCAATTTTTACTTTCAAAAAGTTTTTACCAAAACTTCCAATTTCTTCACTTAGATTCACCAATCAGTCGCTAAAATCAAGGTTGAAATCATGAATAATAACAAATCCGAATAAAAACTACTTAACCCAATCTAAATCGTAAAAATACCCTCCAAAATCGTCCAAATCCGAGCTCCCAATCTCAAAATATGATAAATGAAACTAAACCCTCGTTCAAGATATATTTTGCCTAGCACTTTCTCTTCTGCGGCCCCATAAGTCACATTTATGACACCGCATCTGCAGAAAAATAATAGTAGATGCAGACTCCAGTTAAGTCCCAAATTCCGTTTCTACGGACCAACACTTGCACGTACAATCACGTTTCTGCACAAACACTATTGCATATGCGGAAACCCCTGAGCTCAACCAATGCTGCATCTACGGTCCCAGGTCCACTTCTGCAGACTTGCACCTGTGGACCAAATGTTGCAGGTGCGAAAGCACCAGAACTGATCTACCAAAACTATCACAATTGATCTGAAGCCCATCCGAAATTCACCTGAGTCCCCCTGGACGCCGTCCAATCAAACCAACCAATCCTAAAATATAACATGGACCTACTCAAAAGAACATCGAAACCATAAATAGAATCTCAATTCAAGTCTAAGGAACTAAGTCAAATTTCCACATTCAAAACTTATGACAAACATGCCTAAACAACTCGGAATGACCTCAAATTTTGCATGCAAGTTACAAATGACACAATTGACCTATCCCAGCTGCCGAAACCAAAATCCGAACCTGATATCAACAAAGTCAACTCTCAGTCAAACCTATCAGCCTTTCAAACTTTCAACTTTCCAACTTTCGTCAAATAGAACCAAATCAACCTAGGGATCTCCAATTCCAAATTCGGACATACGCCTAAGTCCAAAATCACCATACAAACTTGTTGAAACCATCAAAATACCATTCCGAGGTCGTCTATAGAAAAGTCAAACTTCGGTCAACTCTTACAACTTAAGCCTCCAGCCAAGGGACTAAGTGTCCTAAATCAATCCAAAACCTTCACGGAACCAAACCAACCATCTCCGCAAGACACGTAATTACAAATACACCTATGTAAAGCATCAAATAGGGGAAAATGGCTAAAATACTCAAAATAACCGGCCGGGTTGTTACATTCTCCCCCTCATAAAAAACGTTCATCATCGAATGAGTGTAGAGACATATCTAAAGTGCAAAAAAGTTGAGGATATCATCTTCGCATATCATGCTCGATCCCCCAAGTCGCCTCCTCGATCGGTTGACCTCTCCATTAAACCTTCACCGATGCAAGGATCTTCGACCTCAACTTCCGGACCTGCCTATTCAAAATAGCCACAGGCTCCTCAACATAAGTCAAATCCTTGTCCAACTGCACCGAGATAAAATCTAACACATGTGATGGATCTCTATTGTACTTCCGAAGCGTGGAAACATGGAATATCGAGCAAACTCCCCATAAGCAGGATGGAAATGCAAGCCTGTAGGCCACCTCACTAACTCACTCAAGAATCTCAAAAGGGCCAATATACTGAGGGCTCAACTTGCCCTTCTTCCCGAACCTTATCACACCCTTGATGCATAAAACTCTGAGTAGAACCCTCTCACCCAACATTAATGCCACACCGCGAGCCCTCCCATCAAAATAAGTCTTTTGCCTGGACTACGTTGTACGAAGTCATTCTTAAATCAACTTTACCTTCTCCAAATCATCACAGACCAAATTAATTCCCAATAACCTAGCATCCCTAGGCTCAAACCAACCAACCGGAAAATGACATCGCCTCCCATGTAAGGCCTCATAAGGAGCCATCTAGACACTCGACTGATAGTTGTTGTTGTAGGCAAACTCTGCTAATGGAAGATATTGATCCCACTGACCCCCCAAATTAATGACACATGCCCGTAACATGTCCTCCAAGATCTGAATAGTATGCTCAGACTATCTGTTTGTCTGTGGATGAAATATCATACTTACCTCAACCTGTGTGCCAAACTCACGATGCACGGATCACCAAAAATACGATGTAAATTGTGTGCTTCAATCCGAGATAATAGACACTCACACACCATAAAGGCGAACAATCTCACAAAGATAACTCTGAGCCAGCTACTCTAAAGAGTAGGTGGTCATGACTGGATGAAGTGTGCAGAATTGGTGAGTTTGTCCACAATAACCCACACGACATCACATCTCCTCAAAGTCCGTGGAAGTCCAACTACAAAATTAATAGTGATATACTCCCACTTCCACTCCAGAATATCAAGCCTCTGAAACAAACCAACCGTTCTTTGATGCTCGTACTTAACCTGCTGATAGTTTAATCAGCGAGCCACATACTCCACAATATCTTTCTTCATTATTCTCCACCAGTAGTGCTTCTTCAAATCATGGTATATCTTCGCAATGCTTGATGAATGGAATACTACTAACTATGGGCCTCCTCAAGAATCAGCTCCTGCAACCTATCCATATTGGGCACACAAATCCGGCATTGAAGTCTTAATATCCCATTATTGCCAATAATCACCTCCTTGGCATCACCGTGATACACTGTGTCCTTAAGAACAAGCAAGAGGGGATGATCATACTGATGTGCCTTGATGCGCTCAAACAAAGAAGACCGTGACACAACTAGGTTCTGAAACATTCAACCTCACAAATTTGTTGGCCAAATCCTGTACATCCAAAGCTAACAGTCTCTCCCCAGCTGGGATAAAAGTAAGACTACCCATGTTCTTACCCTTTCTGCTCAAAGCGCCCGCCACCACATTGACCTTCCCAAGATGATAAAGAATGGTGATATCATAGTCATTTAGTACTCTAACCACCTCTGTTGCCTCAAGTTCATATATTTTTACTTGAATAAGTGTTGAAGTCTCCCATGATCCATGAACACCTCCCAAGACACGCCATAAAGATAGTGCCTCCAAATCTTAAGTGCGTGAACAATGGATACCAACTCCAAATCGTGTACTGGGTAGTTCTTCTCATAGGGCTTCAACTAACCCAAGAATAAGGAATCACCTTACCCTCCTGCATCAACACACATCTAATACCAATCAGTGAAGCATCCTAATAGACTGTATAAGAACTCAATACTTAAGGCAAAACCAGAACTGGAACTATAGTCAAGGAAGTCTTGAGCTTCTAAAAGCCCTCCTCACACTATTAAGACCACCTGAATGGGGCACCCTTCTGAGTCAATCTAGTCAAAGGTGTTGCTATGGATGAAAAACCCTCCATGAAGCGACGATAATACCCAGCCAAGCCTAGAAAACTCCAGATCTCAGTATCAGTAGATGGTTTGGGCCAACTCTGAACTGCCTCAATCTTCTTCGTATCCACCTTAATCCCCTCACTAGATACTACATTACCCAAGAATTCCACTGAATCAAGCCAAAACTCACATTTGGAGAATTTAGCATATAACTTCTTCTCCCTCAAAGTCTGGAGCACAATCCTCAAGTGCTGCTCATACTCCTCTTGAATGCGAGAATACACTTATATATCATCAATAAACACAATGACAAAGGAATCGAAATACATCTGAAACACATTGTTCATCAAGAGCATGAATGTTTATGGGGTAATGGTTAGCCCAAAATACATCACTAAGAACTCATAGTGGATATAGCGAGCCTTGACAGCTGTGTTCAAAATATCTGAAGTCCGGATCTTCAATTGATGTTACCCCAATCCCAAGTCAATCTTCAAGAATACCCTAGCACCCTGAAGCTGATCAAATAAATCATCCATATATGGTAGTGGGTACTTGTTCTTGATAGTAACCTTGTTCAACTGCCTGTAGTCAATACACATCCTTATAGAACCGTCTTTCTTCTTCACAAATAGAACTAGAGCACCCCAAGGTGAAACACTCGGCATGATGAACCCTTATCAACCAACTCCTGAAGTCGTTCTTTTAACTCATTTAACTCCACTAATGCCATGCGATATGGTAGAATAGAGATGTGCTGAGTGTTCGACACCAAGTCACTACTAAATCAATATTCCTATCTAATGGCATACCCAGTAGGTCTGCTGGAAACATATCTGGAACTCCCACACTACCGGAACCGACTCAACAGTAGGCGTAGTATGCCAAGTACCCCTTCTCAAGTACCCCTTCTCAACCATTAGTTGTGCCTTCAGTAAAGACACCACCCTACAAGGAACATGACCTAATGAACCTCTCCACTCCAACCTCGGCAACCCCGTTATAGATAACGTCATGGTCTTAGCGTGAGAATCAAGAATAGCGTGATATGGTGACAACCAATCCATACCCAAAATCACATCAAAATCCAGCATATTGAGTAACAAAAGATCAACCCTAGTCTCGTAGCCCCCAATAGTGACCAAACAAGAATGATAGACCCGATTTACTATAATAGAATCTCCAACGAATGTAGACACATAATCAATAGTACTCAAAGAATCATGAGATACATCCAAATATGAAGAAAAATATGATGACACATACGAATAAGTGGAACCTGAATCAAATAAAGTTGATGCATCCGTATGACAAACCAGAACAATACCTATAATGACAACATCTGATGCAACTACCTCAGTCCAACCAGGGAAAGCATAAAAATGGCATCACCCTCTAGGATGTCCCCTACCTGCCTGTCCTCCACCCCTAGCTGGTTGGGCAGGTGGAGTAGCAACTGGAGAAAAAACCATAACATGAGTACCCTGCGGAGGTCCACCCCTCTGAAGTCTGTCACAATCTCTCACCATGTGTTTAGTATTACCACACTCTAAACAACATCTCTGCAGGGGTGGCTGCTGGTACTAAGTCTGACCTAGGCAGCTAGAATAACCGCTTTAGGAACCCCGTGCAGAAGGTGAATTGAAAGATAGCTGTCTAATATGAGTACCCTGAGGTCCTTGACTAACTGAGGCACTATAAGTAACCTGAAATGCAGACGGAACTGGTCGACTAACAAAGCCTATGCCATGACGGGCTAAAACTGCAGAGCTAGAATCACTAAACCCTCCAAAATCCCGAGGCCTCTTGGCCTCCTAATCCCCTATCTCTTGGTCACGGATATGCTCTAACCTCCTAGCGATCCCCACAACCTAATAATATGGAGTGTCAGTCTCAAACTCCCGCGCCATACCATATATGAGGCCATAACTGAGTCCCTTGATAAATCTGCGAACTCTCTCTCTAATAGTGGAAACCAAAGCAGGTGCAAAACGAGATAACTCAATAAACCTCATAGCATTCTCAGAAATAGTCACAGTCCCCTGGCGCAACTGCTCGAACTCGGTGTGCAACGCATCCCTGAGGGTCTGTTGAATGAACTCCCTCAAGAAGAGATCAGTGAATTGAGACCAAGTAAGTGGCGATGTGCCAGCTGACCTACTGTCCTTATAATTCTGCCACTATCTATTTGTCGGCCTCGTCAGCTGGAAAGTAGTAAGGTCAACCATGCTCAACTCCACTATGCCCGTAGTGCGCAGAATACAATAACACAAGTATAGGAAAACATGTACATCCTTAGAAGCTCGCCACTAAAATGAGGATGATGATACTTATGGAACCTCTCTAACCTCTTCTACTCCTCCTGTGAAGCTATTGGCTTGACCTCGGGCGGAATCGCAATCACGGGCTGCACCGGTATAACACCTGGAGCCTGAGTAACATTAGCCCACTGCTCTGGAGTAAGGGCGACAAGAGCCAGAGCTCCTCCCCCAGCTTGAGAAGTAGTTGGTGCAACTGGTATCAACCCTACTTAGCTAAAGTACCAAACATGCTCATAAAATGCACCAAAGTCTCCTGAAGTCCAAGGGTAGCAACCGGCGCCTCAGGTGCCTACTCCCCAATCGGAACTACTGGTGTCTCCTCAGTCGCGGTCGTATCACGGCTCCTCGTTGTATCTCATGCTCCACCTCTGCCTACGCCTCTACCCCGACCTCTAGCAACACCGGCCCCGAGGGCAGCATCATTAGTAACTAAAGCTCGTACCCTTACCATCTGTAAAAGAATAGAAAGAGAAAGGCTCAAATTTTTAAATCAATAAATCCGCACGATAAGGAATGAAAGAAGTGAAATGTTCTAATAGTTTTGTAGCCTCTAGTAGATAAGTACAGACATCTCCATACCGATCCGCTAGACTCAACTAAACTTGCTTATCACTCGTAGAACCTATGAACCTAGAGCACTGATACTAGTTTGTCACGACACAAAATTCCACCATAAGGGTCGTGATGGCACCTAGTTCCTAATACTAGGTAAGCCTATCACATGATGATATCAAATAGAATATAACAACTTAAGGATTAAATAAAAGCTGAAAAATGCAATAGCATAGCCAAAACGGTAATACAACATTCAAAATCCCAAAAACCCGGCAATACTAAGTCATAAGCTCTACAAGGAGAACATAATAAGTCTCAAAATAGACATCACTATCTGGAATAAATAAACAATAATAAAGCAACGAAAGAGGGTGACTCTGAGGCCTTTGAGCGGAACAACAAGTATATCTTGAAGTCTCCAACAACTCGGCACCACTCTCTAACGACCAGCACAATTTGAGGTACCTGGATTTGCACAAAAGAATGTGCCGAAGCGTAGTATGAGTACACCCCAGTTGGTACCCAGTAAGTATCAAGTCTAGCCTCAGTGGAGTAGTGATGATGTTCAAGTCAAGATACTCACTAGTCAAATAACATGTGCAAGATATCAATATAAATCTGACAATGAAAACATAAAAGAATAAATATCAATCAAGCGGCGGGGCATATGATAACAGGGAAAATCGACCAACAATTCCTAAAATACAAAGTGAGGCCATTTAACATCAAGAATCACCCTAAATTACCATATAACATCATCAACAAGCCACCTTTATGCTGCCGCATGAGCTTCACAATGAAATATTTTTCCTTATACAACTACACGCACATAAGCCCCATTATCTCACCGCATGCGCATCAATAAACACCACCCTTATGTCGCTGCATGTGCATCTTTCCACATTTACACTCCACACAACAACAATCAACCCGCACAACACGTACACATGTGCCACAACATCACCACAACAACAATACCAAAGTCACAATAAGATATAGCCCACAGCTCAACAACAATGTGTACCAGAATCATAACAATAACAAAAGGATGTGGGGAGTGGACAACAATAAACATGTTTCATATAACAATAACCCCAATTCAAGGCATAGTAATAGCCTATGGTCTAATCCAGTCAACTACCACACATACGCCTGTGTTCATACTCGTCCCCTTATGTACAAGTCATTTCACATAGCACAAATAATGAAAATTAGACCAAATCCTAAGGGGTAATTTCTCACACAAAGTTAGGCAAGATACTTACCTCAAACAAGCTAAGTCGATACTCTAAGAAGCCCTTCCCGGTGAATCAACCTTTGGACGACTCGAATCTAGCCAAAACAACTTAGTAGTATCAATAAAAGTCATAGGAAACAAGCCCAAACGATAAAACTAAGATCTTGGTTCAATTATTAAAAGTCAACCCTGAGCCCGCACCCCGAAACGTCACCAAACTAACAAATTCCGAACATCGATTCCAATATGAGTCCAAATATATGTGTTTCGTCCAAATCCGACCTCAAAACGACCCTCAAATCCTCAATTTTTACTTTAGAAAAGTTTTTACTAAAACCCCCAATTTCTTCATTTAGATTTATCAATAAATCGCTAAAATCAAGGGTAGAATCACGAATAATAAACAAATCCGAGTAAAAAATACTCACCCCAATCCAAATCGTTAAAATCCCCTCCAAAATCATCGAAATCGAAGCTCCCAATCTCAAAATATGATAAATGAAATTAAACAATCGTTCAAGATATATTCTGCCCACCATTTTTGCTTCAGCAGCTACCTAAGTCGCATCCGCGACACCGCATATACGGAAAACTCATCATAGATGCGGACTCCATTTATGTCCCAAATTTCTGCTTATGCGAACTAACACTTGCACCTATGATCGCGCTTCTGCGCAACACTGCCGTGTCTTTTGAAACCCCTAAGCTCAACCAATGTCACATCAGTAGTCCCAAGTCCATTTTCGCGGACTTGCACCTGCAGACCAAATGTCGCAGGTGCGAAAGCACCATAACTAATCAGCCAAAACCACCACAAATGATCTGAAGCCCATCCCAAACTCACTCGAGGCCCCCGAGACCCCATCCAATCACACCAATCAATCCTAAAAAATAATAGGGACCTACTCGATGCCTCAAATCTCATGAAACAACATCGAAACCAAAAATTGCACTTGAATTCAAGCCTAAGAAACTAATCCAAAATTTCTAATTCAAAACTTACGTCGAACATGCCTAAACACCTCGGAATGACCTCAAATTTTGCATGCAAGTCCCAAATGACACTATGGACCTATCCCAATTCCCGGAACCCAAATTAGAACCCAATATCAACAATGTCAACTCTCGATCAAACCTATCAACCTTTTATACCTTCAACTTTCAAACTTTCGCCAAATAGAACCAAATCAACCTAGGGACCTCCAATTCCAAATTCGAACATACACCTAAGTTCAAAATCATCATGAGAACATTTGTGAGAAAATGCTAGTTGGTGTTGTTGGTCTACAGATCTCGCATTTGTGAGGTTCTGTTCGCAAATGCGAGCCTCGCATTTGTGAGAAAATGCTCGCATTTGGAATGCTGGGAAGGGCAGGGAAACTTCACTTTTGCAAAGTCTTGGTCACTTTTGTGAACTGGGGGGTTATCGCGATTTTGATGGTTTTGTCGCAATTGTGACACTATGCAATAGGAAGACAACTTCACAAATACAAAGCTTTGTTCGCTTTTGCGAGGGATAGGACCTTCACAAATGCCAAGGTATAGTAGCAGTTGCGACATCTGGGAGGCTCAGGCTCTGGTCGCATTTGCGATGAGTAGTTTGCATTTGGAAATATTGCAATTGCGAACATGATTTTTCAATTGTGATACCTGCAGCTGGGTAAAAGATTGGGATTTCGGGACTTAGCTCATTTTACACTATTTTTTAGACCTAGAATTCATAGAGGCAATTTTTGGAGAGCAATTTCTTCACAACTTCAAAGTTAGTAACTTTAACTTATTTTCATTTAATTTCCATTACTTTTTCATGAACTTCATTATCAAATCTAATATTTATAGAGTAGAAATTGGGAATTTCTGGTAGAATTTAGCAATTATGTAAAATTGAGACTTAAACCTCAAATTGAGGTTAGATTTCAAAACAAATCACATATTTGGACTTGGGGATAATTAATAATCGGGATTTGATCTTAATTTTGGATTTCGACCACGTAGATCCAGGTTGACTTTTTGTTGACATTTCCAATTATGTTAAAGATCAAACCTTTTTCTTAGGAGGTTAGTTTATATAGCTTGTTTTTATTAGTTTGTACTATAATTGACTATATTCGGGTAGTTTCGAGTCTTGTTCTAAACGGAAAGTCGTGTTGAGTTATTGAACTTGTTCTGGAAAGAGGTACGTGTTAGTATTTAACCTTGATTTGAGTAAATTAGGACTTGATTGGTCTATTTTCTACGTGATTTATGTGTGGGGACAACGTATATACAAGGTGACTGGTATATATGCATTGTCATGGATTCAAGCATGCGGGGTATACTACTTTATTGTATATCTTTAATTATACCATGTCTTCATTTATTCTATGTTCTTAATTGTTATGTGCTTTTACTTGATACATGTCCTTACTTGTTATATACATTCCTTCACTTATTACATGTCTTTATTTATCACAGGCTTCCACTTATTCGTGCCTTTATTTATTGTCTGCCTTTACTTGTTATATGCTCACATGTTATTAGATATATGCTTCCATTATTTCATGCCTTTACTTGCTTTATTGCCCTTACTTGTTTCATGTTTCACTATACTATGTTATATTGGATTGCCTTGGAGAATTATACGTTTTAGTTTCCTTTTATGTCATGTTGTGAGATTCGCCGTATTTTATTATTACTGATATATATTGGATCGGGTTGCATACTGCAACAATATATATATATATATATATATATATATATATATATATATATATATATATATATATATATATATATATGGATTGGGTTGCACGTTGCAACTGTATTATTATATATTTGGACCGGGTTTTATGCCGCAATAGTATTAGTATTGATATCTGGATCGGGTTAAGCACCGTAACAGAAATGATGAATTGTGGTTATTCTTGGTTGTTATGATCTGCTACCATATTGTGTTGTAAGACTGTGATGTGACGATATTCCAGGACACCCTGTCATTTATTTTCTTATTCCGTTTGATATGTAGTTATTCGCTTTTCTATGTTATTGCTTTTGTGCTTATTATACATACAAGTCTACACTAAGCGTCTTGTTATAGCCTCATCACTACCTCATCGAGCTTAGGCTCGATACTTACTGAGTACATGGGGTCGGTTTTACTCACACTATACCTCTATATTTCTTGTGTCGATCCCAATATTTGTCCTAGTGATGTTCACAAGCGATTGCTCATACCTGTTCTAGGAGACTTGTGGCAGTGCTGCTTGGCTTCGCAGACCTTGGAGTACCCTTCCTATCTTTTCTGTTGTTTATCTTGTATCAGACAATTTTGCATTTCCTTTCAGACTTTATATGTAGTATTATAGTGGCTCATGTATTTATGACACTAGATTCTGGGAATAGTCTTAGACAGTGATGGTTATGAATTTATTATACATTTCATAAGATCTCACTCTTTATTTCTTATTATTGTGTTTTTAAATTTTTAAACTGCTTAATCATTTAGCTACTATTGGCTTGCCTAGCAAGCGAATGTTAGGCGTCATCACGGCTCCATGGTTGGGCTTTGGGTCATGACAAGTTGGTATCAGAACCCTTGGTTTCATAGGTCCCATGAGTCATGAGTAAATTTAGTAGAGTCTTGAGGATCAGTACAAAGACGTTTGTACTTATCTTCTAGAGGCTATAAGGCTTTAGGAAACTTCACTTTCTTTCTTTATCTATAGTGCGACATTGTTCTATCACTACGGTGAGGAAACGTGCTTCGTCCGCAGCTGAGTAGGAACCGGAGCCCCAAGTTGTAGCCACTACCAAGGGTAGGGGCCAGGGCATGGGCAAGGGCAGAGGCAGAGATAGAGGTAGAGCTCAGCCATGAGCACCCAGAGCAGCATCCGTAGTCGAACCCCAGATAGCTCAGGATAATGAGGTTCCAGATCAGGTTAAGATAGTAGGATCGGCTCAGGTTCCGAAGGGGTTCATTGCTACCCTAGTGCTTTAGGACACCTTAGTCCACATGGTTGGCTTCATGGAGATTATGTCTCAGGCCGGTGTGTTTCCTATAACACCAGCCATTTCTCAGGCCGGGGGAGACTCAATCTCCCTCTACTCATACTCCAGAGTAGATGGCTCATGGTTACTAGACCGCAGGAGTTCTACCAATTAAGGCAATCAAACCCATTATTGCGACACAGCCTGGGGACAGACCCGCGATGTCAATTGATGAGTTGAAGAGGTTGGACGGGTTCACCAAGTTGTTTCCTCTTCACTTTAGTGGTGCACCTTCAGAGGATGCCCAGGACTTCTTGGACAATTGCCATGTGATTTTGCGCAACATGGGAATAGTGGAGTCCAACATAGTTGATTTCACCGTCTTTCAAATAAATAGTCCTGAGATTTCTTTCACTCAGGTAGTGGAAATCGCTAGGAGGTTGAGCGCATTAGATTCCAGGCGAGAGAGGCGACCTCTGATAAGTGGCCACATCATTTTGGAGGATTCAGTGGTGCCTCGTCTAGGTGGTTCCTTTGGTAGAAGTCATCCTATCAGGATGGTACAGTCAGCTATACAGGTCAAACATGGTACTTCTGGCTGCCACAATGCTTATGGGTCTCGTTCTGAGCAGCAAGCATTCAGTGCACCTTCATCCCCCGTTAGTGCACCACTTAGGCTATTCAGGTCGTAAGGGTCAGTCTCAGATTTAATAGCCACGTCGGGTGAGAGAACGCTTTGAGTGCGGGTATGCAAGGCATATCAAGGAGTATTATCGCAAGATACAGGGCAACATGTCACATCAGGGCACTCGTGCTATGATTCGGGCACCGGTTGCTTCACCACCCGCTCAACCAGCTAGAGTAGGGGTCAGGTAGCCGAAGAAAGAGGACACCTAGTTAGAGGTAGAGGCTAGTCAGTGAGAGGTCATCCTAGAGGTAGAGGATAAGTTGTTGGGGCTTAGCCCCATTGTTATACATTTTTGGGTAGGCTTGAGGCAGAGTCGTCCGATGCAGTTATTACAGGTATTATCTCAGTTTGTCATAGAGATGCTTCCATGTTGTTTGGTTCGGGTTCTACATATTCTTATGTGTCTTCATACGTGTCTTCGCATTGGAGTATGCCTTGTGATTCTCTTGATGTTCCTTTTTTTGTGTCTACACTGGTTAGAGATTCCATAGTAATTGATTGTGTACCAGCCCTGTGTTGTCACTATTAATGGTTTTGATACTATAGTAGATATGTTGTTGATGAATATGGTGGATTTTGAGGCCATTCTTGGTATGAATTGGTTGTCTCGTATCACGCTATCTTGGATTTTCATGCCAAGACTATGACTATAGCCATGTAGGGGTTGCCTAGATTAGAGTGGAGAGGGACCCTTGGTCACTCCACTAGCAGGGTGGTTTCATATTTGAAGGCTAGGCTTATGGTTTAGAAGGGGTGCCTAGCGTATTTGGCTTACATTTGGGATTTTAGTGTAGAGGTGCCTCCTATGGATTTAGTACTAGTTGTGAAGGAGTTTCTAGAGTTGATTCCTACAGATTTGTCGGGTATGCAACCAATAGGGATATTTACTTTTGCATTGATTTGGTTTCAGGCACTCAGCATAATTTTATTTGACCATACGATATGCCTCCAACTATGTTGAAAGAATTGAAGGATCAGTTGCATGATTTTCTTGACAAAAGGTTCATTAAACCGGTCTCACCTTGGGGGTGTTCCGGTGTTATTTGTTAATAAAAAAGACGGATCGATGAGGATGTTCATTGACTATTTGCAGTTGAACAAGGTCACTTTCAAGAACAAGTATACGCTGCCTGGGATTGATGATTTGTTTGACCAACTTCAGGGTACCAAGGTGTTTTCCAAGATTTATTTGAAGTCTGGCTTCCATGAGGTAAAGATTAGGGCATCGGATGTCCCTAAGACAACTTTTATGACTCATTATGGTCAATACGAGTTCTTCGTGATATAATTTGGCTTGACTAATGCTTTAACAGCCTTTATAGATTTGATGAACTAGGTGTTCAAGGCTAATTCCTTCGTGATTGTCTCCATTGATGATATTCTGGTTTACTCCCATAGTAGGGAGGGCAATGAGCAGCACTTGTGGGTTGTGCTTTAGACTTTGAAGGATCGTTAGTTATATTCCAAGTTTTCAAAGTGTGAGTTCTGGTTGGACTTACTTATATGGTCACAACAATAAGGCAACTAATATATCCTCTTGAGTCCGTACTCATCAACCAGATACAAGAATATGCTTCATCCCACAAATGAACAACTAAAAGATGTACCAACACATCCGCATCTAATTCTGGACAACACATCGAGACGATAATCAAATATCCATAACCATTAATAGTCCATCCGCAATATCACAAGTCGTCGGTGCATATCTGATACCGAGCGCGCAACATCACATACGAGTGACTGGAAGGAAGTCGAAGGTAAGTTCCTAGATGCCTTGTAGCCTCTCGAAGATAAGTATGGACGTTATCATACCGATCCTCAAGACTCTACTAGACACTTGCTCATGACTCGTAGAACTTATGAACCTTAAGCTCTGATACCAACTTGTCACGACCCAAAACACCACCAAGTTGTGATGGAACTTAACCCAATCCTCTAGGTAAGCCAAACTGTATAAGTTCCTACTATAATGAGAAATCATCAATATATTAATAAAACTACAATAGAATTCAATACACTACACCGTGGACTGGTAGTACAAGTCATGAGCCATAATGATTTAGATTTACAGAGCCGGTGAAAGGAATAAATACAGCAATTGTTTGAAAGTTACATAAACAAAAATGAAATCCTAAGCTACCATGAACAAAAAAGTAGCATGAATCTGGCACGCTGGTACGTCTCCAATGCAAAGCTCCATCTTCACAACTATTCACCTCCAAAATCTGCATGCAAGGTCTAGAAGTGTAGTATTAGTATAACTGACCCCATGTACTTAGTAATTATCTTGACTAACCATAGAGAAATAGTGACGAGGTTTTAAGTCAAAAGCTACTCACTTTGCAGAACCTGTGCAGCTTTTCTTTTAATCAAATCCACTCGGCCTTATGCCTAGTGTTGTTGATTATAAATATGAAGTCAAGCAATACACCAAAGGAGGGGGACATGAACCTTACCTCCAAACCTATGTCAATTGGGTCACGTACAATGAGTGAAGTTAGACCTGTAAAATGGTACCGTATTCCTTTCCATATTGGGTAGGCCAATGGACCCCCAAAACAAAATTAATCTAGGTCAACTATGCGGAAAGAATGGAAGGACTACTTCCATTTACAAGAGAAACTGTCGCGGCCCGAAATTCCCACCTTTAGGACCATGATGGCGCCTAAGAATTCACTTGCTAGGCAAGCCAACGTTAAAATAATCTTAACCATTTTTAAGCAAATTAAATTAAATAGAAGTCAGTTACTAAAATAAAGTGCGGACAACCATAAATACCAAATTATCAAAATACATCCCGAATCTGGGGTCACAAGTACACGAGCTGCTAGAATAATACAATTAAAGGTCTGAATAAAAGTTAAGTTGTTTGAAAGATAATACACAGCTAAGATAAGATAGAAGGGGACTTCAGAATTGCGAACGATGTGCAGTTATACGTCAAGTATCCTCTGAGTAGCTGAATCCGAGCATGTCTATGGTACGCCGCTGGGACCAACTCCAAAATATGCACAAGAAGTGCAGAGTGTAGTATGAGTACAACCGACCCCATGTACTCTGTAAGTGTCGAGCTTAACCTCAATGAAGTAGTGACGAGGCTATGACAGGACACGTACGTAAATAACCTGTACAAGTATATACAAATACGAAACAACAATAACACAATAAATAACAATTTATAAATTTGGGAGGGAACATGCAAAGGGAAGTGTATAGAAATTTTAGTAGGAGAAGTGTCACATAGTAGCCAATTAATTCATCAACAATAAAATGAGCAACTAATAATATAAAAATTGCACGGCACCACCCTTCGTGCTTTTACTCTCATTCCTCCCAGAAACTGATAAATAAATAATAATAATAATTGGCACGGCATCACCCTTCGTGCTTTAATACTCTTTTGGCATGGCATCACCCTTTGTGCTTTTACACTTTCTGAAATTGACACGGCATCACCCTTTGTGATTTTACACTCACCAATGGCACGGCAACACCATTCATGCTTTTACACTCGTCCTTACAATGATAATGATGTTATAGATAATGAAAATAGCACGACATCACCCTTTGTGCTTTTACACTCTTCCTTACCATGAAAATAATAATATAAATTTGGAAGAGTATTTAAATGCGGGGATACACTTATCAATCAATTCAATACTAAAATACCGACTTCACCTTCCAATATATTCAACAATAATTAAATGAATAATAATTTCACAAATAATGATCAAATAATCAATAATAAACTTAAGCAGGAATATCTTAATTAAATTGGCAATTATTCACAATAAACAAATTCCACCAGCATGCTTTGACTCAACCACAACGTATAAGTATTCGTCACCTCACATATATGTTGTACTCGCACATTAAATCACGTAAAAGATAGACAAATAAGTCCTACTCCCTCAAGTCAAGGTTAACCACGATACTTACCTCGCTTTGCAACCAAATTCAATAATCCAATAAACATTTACCTAGTGAATTCGTGTCCGAAATCCTCAAATCTACTCATAAACAATTCAATATACTCAATACAAATAGTAGGAATCAATTCCATATGAATTTACTAATTTTCCGGATTAAAATCCGAAATTCATTTAAAAATTCGACAGTGGGGCCCATGTCTCGAATCTCGAGAAAAATTACGAAATCCGAACACCCGTTCCGAGACGAGTCCAACCATATAAAAATTATCAAATTCCGATGTCAAATGGACCTTCAAATCTTAATTTTTTATTTTTGGAAAGTTTTATAAAAATTTCAATTTCTTCCATCTAAATCCGAAATAAAGAATGAATATATACATGGATTTATGAAATATAATCACTTTTGGTTATAGAACACTTACCCAATTCAAAGTCGTAAAAAACTCCTTCAAATCGCCCAAAAATCGAGGTCTTAAAACCCAAATGAAATGAAGAAAAATGGCCATTTTCAACCCCTTAATGTTCTACCCAGTTCCGCATCTGCGAAAAATGGGCCGCATTTGCGGCAGCGCAGAAGCGCAAGAAGGAGCCGCAGAAGCGAAGAGGTGTGCATTTGCGATCGGCTGTTCGTAGAAGTGGTATCTCACCTGCGATCAAAGCTTCTTAGAAGTGAAGCTTCCTTCCCAGCCTCAACGTCGCAAAAGCGACATTTCCTTCGCAAACGCGGGTTCGCACCTGTGGGCAACATTGCGCAGGTGCGACACACCAGAACCAGACCTGTAATGTTTTACAAAAATGGTCTGAAACTCGTCCGAAACTCACCCGAGCCCCTCGGGACCTCGTTCAAATATTCTAACAAGTCCCATAACATAATGTGTACTTACTCGGGGTTTCAAATCACGTCAAACAACATTGAAATTGCACTTCACACCTCGATTCAGTCTCTTGATTTTTCAAACATTTCACTTTGCAAAACCTGTGCCAAAACATATTAAACGAATCCGGATTGACTTCAAATTTGGCACACAATTCATAAATGACGTAACGGTGTTATTTCAATTTTCGGAATCGGATTCCTACCCCGATATCAAAAAATCAATTTCGTGGTCAAACTTTAGAAATCTTTAGGTTTTAAATTCCTAGTTTCCGTTAAATGGCCATAACTTGAGCTAGGGGCCTCCAAATTAAATTCCGGGCATACGCCCAAGTCCCAAATCACGATACGGACCTACTGGAACTGTCAACACACTGATCCGGATATGTTTATTAAAAATGTTTACCAAAGTCAACTCAATTGAATTTTAAGGCTCTATTTCACATTTTAATCAATTTTTCATATAAAAACTTTTCGAAAAATTATACGGACTGCGCATGCAAGTCGATGAATGATAAAAAGTGCTTTTCAAGGTCTTAGAACAAAAAATTAATTATTAAATTTAAAGATGACCTTTTGGGTCATCACATTATCCACCTCTAAAACAAACGTACGTCCTCGAATGGAATTAGAAAAGTACCTCAGCTGGTGAAAAGGTGTGGATATTTACTCCGCATGTCCGACTCGGACTCCCAGGTAGATGCTTCTACCGGCTGACCTCTCCATTACACTCAAACTGATGGATAACTCTTAGACCTCAACTGTCGGACCTGCCTAGCTAGAATAGCTACCGGTTCCTCTTCGTAAGTCAAATCCTTGTCCAATTGGACTGAGCTGAAATTAACACATGGGACGGATCACCGTGATATTTCCGGAGCATAGACACATGGAACACCGGATGAACCGCTGATAAACTAGGTGGGTAATGCAAGCCTGTAAGCTACTTCGCCCACCCCTTCAAGAATTTCGAAGGGTCCTATATACCTAGGGCTTAACTTGCCCTTCTTTTCAAACCTCATTACACCTTTCATAGGTGAAACCAGGAGAAATACTGTTTCTCCAACCATGAATGTAATATCACGAACCTTATGGTCGACATAACTCTTTTTCCTAGACTGAGCTATGCGAAGTCGATCCTGAATAATTTTGACTTTATCCAAGGCATCCTGTACCAAATCAGTACCCAACAACCGAGCCTCTCCCGGTTCAAACCAGCCAACTGGAAAATGATATCGCCTCCCATACAATGCTTCATATGGAGCCATCTTAATGCTCGACTGGTAGCTATTATTATAGGCAAACTCCGCAAGTGGCAAGAACTGATCCCAAGAACCTCCAAAGTCTATAACACAAACGCAAAGCATATCTTCCAATATTTGAATAGTGCGCTCTGACCGTCCATCTATCTATGGACGAAATGATGTACTCAACTCGACCCGCGTACCTAACTCATGATGTACGGCCCTCCAGAAGTGTGAGGTAAACTGCGTACCTCGATCCGAAATAATAGACATGGGCACACCGTGCAGGCGGACAATCTCATCAATGTAAATTTCAGCTAGCCGCTCTGAAGAATAGGTAACTGCCACTAGAATGAAATATGCTAACTTGGTCAACCTGTCCACAATGACCCAAACTACGTTGAATTTTCTCCAAGTCCGTGGAAGTCCAACAACAAAATCCATAGTGATACGCCCCCACTTCCACTCAGGAATTTCTAACTTCTGAAGTAAACCACCAGGTCTCTGATGCTTGTACTTAACTTGCTGACAATGCAGACACCGAGCTACATATGCAACTATATCCTTCTTCATTCTCCTCCACCAATAATGTTTCTGAAAATCTTGATACACTTTAGCGGCACCTGAATGAATGGAATACTTAGAATTGTGGGCCTCTTACAGAATTAATTCACGAAGCCCTTCCACATTAGGCACACAAATACGACCCTGCATTCACAGAACTTTATCTTCCCCCACAGCAACCTGTTTGGCATCACCGTGCCGCACAGTGTCCTTAAGGAAGAGTAAATAAGGATCATCATATTGCCACTCTCTGATGCGCTCATATAAATAAGACAGTGCGACTGTGCAAGCTAGAACTCGACTGGGCTCTGAAACATCTAACCTCACGAACTGATTAGCCAAAGTTTGGACATCTATAGCTAACGGTTTCTCATTAACCGGAATATAAGCAAGGCTGCCCATACTCACAGCCTTTCTATTCAAAGCATTGGCTACCTAATAAGCCTTTCCGGGGTGATACAAAATGGTGATATCATAGTCTTTCAACAACTCCAACCATCTTCTCTGCCTCAAATTAAGATCTTTTTGTTTGACCAGATACTGAAGGCTACGATAATAAGTAAATACCTTACACTAGACACCGTAGAGGTAATGCCTCCAAAACTACAGTGCTTGAACAATGGCCGCCAATTCTATGTCATGAACAAGATAATTCTTCTCGTGAACTTTCAACTGCCACAACGCATATGCAATCACCTTACCAACTTGCATCAATACTACACCAAGCGCAACACGAGATGTATCACAATACACCGTATAAGATCCTGAACCTATGGGTAATACCAACACTGGCGTCATAGTCAAAGCGGTCTTGAGCTTCTGAAAGCTCAACTCATACCCGTTTGACCACCTGAATGGGACACCTTTCTGGGTCAGTCTGGTCAATGGGCTTGCTATAAATGTAAACCCCTCCACGAACCGATGATTATAACCTGCCAAACCCAGGAAACCCCGAATCTCTGTAACTGAAGTAGGTCTAGGCCAATTCTGACAGCCTCAATTTTCTTACGATCCACCTTTACACCTTCTGCAGATACAACATGCCCCAAAAAGGCAAATTAGTCTAACCAATATTCACATTTTGAAATTTTGGCGTATAACTGATTATTTTTCAAACTGTGAAGCACACTCCGAAGCTGCTGCTCATGCTCCTCTCGACTGCTGGAGTAAATCAAGATATCATCAATGAACGCAACCACAAAGGAATCCAAATAAGGCTTGAACACCTGATTCATCAAATCCATAAATGCTGCTGGGATATTTGTCAGCCCAAATGACATCACTAGGAATTCATAATGCCTATACCGAGTCCGAAAAGTTGTCTTAGGAACATCGGATGCCCTAATCTTTAACTGATGGTAACCAGACCTCAAATTGATCTTTGAAAATACCTTGACACCCTGAAGATGATCGAATAAGTCATCAATTCTTGGCAACGGATATTTGTTTTTGATAGTGGCCTTATTCGACTGCCGATAATCTATACACATCCGCATAGAACCATCTTTCTTCTTTACAAATAATACTGGTGCACCCCAGGGAGAGACACTGGGTCTAATGAATCCCTGATCAAGCAAGTCTTATAACTGCTCCTTCAATTCTTTCAACTCCAGCGGGGCCATACGGTATGGTGGGATAGAAATGGGCTGAGTGCCTGGAGCTAAATTAATACATAAGTCAATATCTCTGTCGGGTGGCATCCCTGGCAAATCTGCAGGAAATACTTCTGGAAATTCACAAACAACTGGTACTAAGTCCATAGAAGGAACATCCGCACCGGGATTGCGAATATAAGCCAAATAGGCTAGATACGCTTTCTCGACCATACGTCGAGCCTTCATATAAGAAATAACCCTGATGGTAGAATGACCAGGAGTTCCTTTTAACTCTAATCGAGGTAGCCCCGGCATGGCTAGGGTCACCGTCTTAGCATGACAATCCAATATAGTACGATAAGGTGACAGCCAATCCATACCCAAGATGACATCAAAATATACCATATCACGAAGTAGAAGATCCACACTAGTCTCAAGACTCCCAATAGTAACCACACACGAATGATAGACATGATCTACCACGATAGAATCTCCCACCGGAGTGGACACACACACATAAGCGCTCAGAGAATCACGAGGCATCACCAGATATGAAGTAAAATAAGAGGACACATAGGAATAAGTAGATCCTGGATCAAATAGAACTGAAGTATCTATGTGGCAAACTGGAATAATACCGGTAATCACGACATCAGACGACTCGGCCTCAGGCCTAGCTGGAGAAGAATAAAATTGGGGCTGGGCCCCACTATTCTGAACTGTGTTTCTAGGACGGCCTCTAAATGGTTGGCCTCCATCTCTAATGGCCTGATCTCCACCTCTAGCTGGCTGAGTAGGCGGTGAAGCAACCGGTGCTAGAATTATTGCACGAGAACCCTGCTGTTGCATGGTGCCCTGAGACCTGTGGCACAATCTAGCAATGTGCCTCGGATCACCACAAGTATAACAGGACCTTGGCTGTTGTGACTGCTGACCCTGAAATTGTCACTGGCGACTTGAGTAACCACCCTGAAAACTCTGGATCGAAGGTGCACTGATAAGAGCTAGTGGTGCATTGTAGGATGCTTGGAGCGCTGAATGAAATGGACTGGGAGGATGACCCCTACCAAAATTACCCCTGCCTCCAGACGAGGCACCACTGAACCCACCGAACTACTGAGGCCTCTTATTAGACCCCTGTCCTCTTTCCTGTGCAAGAACCATCTCGATCCTCCTAGCAACATTAGCAGCCGCCTGAAAGGAAATCTCACTTTCGGTCTCCTTGCCCATCTGAAGTCTGATATGGTGAGTAAGTCCCTTAATAAACATCTTCACTCTCTCTGCCTTTGCGGGAAGTTAAAGGAGAGCATGACGGGCTAGATCCACAAAACGGGTCTCGTACTGAGTAACAATCATACTCCCCTATTGGAGACGCTCAAGTTGCCTGCAGAAATCCTCTCTCAATGTGATAGGGAGGAACTTCTCTAGAAATAGCTGTGAGAACTGCTCCCAAGTTAGCGTAGGTGGCCCAGCTGGTCTGGTCAACATAAAATCTGTCCACCACCTCTTAGCGGAATCCGTCATCTGAAATACAGCAAAATTGACTCCATTGGTCTTAACTATACCCATGTTCCGCAGCACCTCATGGCAGCGGTCAAGATAGTCATGTGGGTCCTCAGAAGGTGTACAACTGAAGTGAACTAGAAAGAGCTTAGTAAATTTATCCAGTCTCAATAAGGCCTTGCAAGACATGGCGGCCCTATCACCGGCCTATGCCGTAACAACTAGTTGAACTACCCCAACTGGCGGGGCTCCTAGAGCCTGATACTGGGGAGCTATCTGCTCCGGAGCGGGAGTAGTGGGAGTTTGTGTTCCTCCCCCAGCCTGTGAGATGGCCGGTGTCATTGGAAACGTACCATTCTGGGCCACGCCCTCCATAAGACTCACCAAACGGACTAGGGCGTCCTAAAGCATTGGAGTAGCTATGAATCCTTCCAGGACCTGAACTGGTCCAACTGGTACAGTCTGAACTGGAACCTCCTCCTGATGATCCACCTGATATTCTACAACAGGTGTTGCTGCTCGAGCTCTAGACTAAGCTCTACCTCTTCCTCTGCCTCGGACTCCAGCACGACCTCGACCTCAATCTCTACCCCTGGTCATATTTGCCATCGTGGGCTCTAGTCCCTATTCATCGGTAGATGTATTACGTGTTCTCACCATCTGCGAGAGAATAAGAATAGAATGGTTCAATCATCGATGATAGAATAATATCGCATGACAGATTATGAAAGAAGTGATATTGTTCCTAAACTTCATAGCCTCTGAAAGATAAGTACAGACGTCTCTGTACCGATCCTTCAAACTCTACTAAGCTTGTTCGTGACTCGTGAGACCTAAGTAACCTAGTGCTTTGATTCCAACTGTCACGGCCCAAAATTCCCACCTTCAGGACCGTGATGGCGCCTAACATTTCACTTGCTAGGAAAGCCAACGTTAAAAATAATCTTAACCATTTTTAAGGAAATTAAATTAAATACAAGTCAATTACTAAAATAAAGTGTGAAAGACCAAAAATACTGAATTATCAAAATACATCCCCGAATCTGATGTCACAAGTGCACGAGCTACTAGAATAATATAATTAAAGGTCTGAATAAAATTCAAGTTGTTTGAAAGATAATACACAACTAAGATAAGATAGAAGGGGACTTCAGAACTGAGAACGATGTGCAGTTATACCTCAAGTCTCCTCTGAGTAGCTGAATCCGAGCACGTCTATGGTACACCGCTGGGACCAACTCCAAAATCTACACAAGAAATGCAGAGTGTAGTATGAGTACAACTGACCCCATGTACTCCGTAAGAGTCGAGCCTAGCCTCGACAAAGTAGTGACGAGGCTATGATAGGACACGTACGTAAATAACCTGTACATGTATATACAAATACGAAACAACAATAACACAATAAATAACAATTTATAAATTTGGGAGGGATCATGCGAAGGGGAGTGATATAGAAATTTTAGCAGGAGAAGTGTCACAGAGCATCCAATTAATTTATCAACAATAAAATGAGCAACTGATAATATAAAAATGGTACGGCACCACCCTTCGTGATTTTACTCACATTCCTCCCATAAACTGATAAATAAATAATAATAATTGGCACGGCATCACCCTTCGTGCTTTTACACTCTCTGAAATTGACACGACATCACCCTTCATGCTTTTACACTCACCAATGGCACGGCAACACCCTTCGTGCTTTTACACTCATCCTTACCATGAAAATGATATTATAGATAATAAAAATGGCACGACATCACCCTGCGTGCTTTTACACTCTTCCTTACCATGAAAATAATAATATAAATCTGGAAGAGTATTTAAATGCGGGGATATACACTTATCAATCAATTCAATACCAGAATACCGACTTCACCTTCCAAAATATTCAACAATAATTAAATGAATAATAATTTCACGAATAATGATTAAATAATTAATAATAAACTTAAGCAGGAATATCTTAATTAAATTGGCAATTATTCAGAATAAACAAATTCCACCCGCATGCTTTGACTCAACCACAAAGCATAAGTACTCGTCACCTCACATATACGTTGTACCCGCACATTAAATCACATAGCAAATAGACAAATAAGTCCTACTCCCTCAAGTTAAGGTTAACCACGACACTTACCCTGCTTTGCAACCAAATTCCAGAATCCAATAAACCTTTGCCTAGCAAATTCGTGTCCGAAATCCTCAAATCTAATCATAAACAATTCAATATACTCAATTCAAATCGTAGGAATTAATTCCATCTAAATTTACTAATTTTCCGAATTAATATCCGAAATTCATCTAAAAATTGATAATGGGGCCAACGTCTCGAATCTCGGAAAAACTTAGGAAATCCGAACACCCGTTCCGAGATGAGTCCAGCCATATAAAAATTATCAAATTCCGATATCAAATGGACCTTCAAATCTTAATTTTTTGTTTTTGAAACGTTTTACAAAAATTCCAATTTCTTCCATCTAAATCTGAAATAAAGGATGGATATAGACATGGATTTATGAAAACTTTTGGTTATAGAACACTTACACAATTCAAAGTCGTGAAAAACTTCTTCAAATCTCCCAAAATTGAGGTTTTAAAACCCAAACGAAATGAAGAAAAGTGGCCATTCTCGACCCCTTAATGTTCTGCCCAGTTCCACATCTGCGAAAAATGGTCCGCATTTGCGGCAGCGCAGAAGCGCAAGAAGGAGCCGCAGAAGTGACGAGGTGCTCATTTGCGATCTGCTAGCCGCAGAAGTGGTATCGCACCTGCAATCAAAGCTTCACAGAAGCGGGCTGTCACCTGCGGCCAAAATTGCGCAGGTGTGACACACCAGAACCAGACCTGCAATGTTTTACAAAAGTGGTCTGAAAACTCACCCGAGCCCCTCGGGACCTCGTTCAAATATTCCTAAAAGTCCCGTAACATAATGTGTACTTACTCGGGGTTTCAAATCACGTCAAACAACATCGAAATTGCACTTCACACCTCGATTCGGACTTTTGATTTTTCAAACGTTTCACTTTGAAAAACTCGTGCCAAAACATACTAAACGAATCCGGAATGACTTCAAATTTGGCACACAAGTCATAAATGACACAACAGAGCTATTCTAAATTCCGGAATCGGATTCTGACCCCGATATCAAAAAGTCAAATTTGTGGTCAAACTTTGGAAATCTTTAGCCTTTAAATTCCTAGTTTCCGTTAAATGGCCATAACTTGAGCTAGGGACCTCCAAATTAAATTCTGGGCATACGCCCAAGTCCCAAATTACGATACGGACCTATCAGTCTGCACCCTAGAACTCGACAAAACTTATAAGTCTCGAATATTCATTCCAATACGAGTCCAAATATATAAATCTAATCCAAAACTAACTCTAAAAATTGCGTTTGATAAGCCCAACAATTGGGTCGGAGGGGCTCGAGTTACGTTTACTTATCCAAATGAAGTAGAGGAAAACTCCCTAAAAATTGCATTTTCCCGAGCTCCAAAACTTTGTGAGAAAAGTGACTAAGTCCCGAAATAAGTAAAAACCAAATACAGCAGATGTCCCTGCCCGAATTAGATGCTAGATAATCTCGAAACTCACATTTGATAAGCCCAACAATTCTTGTAAGATTAAACCAAAGGTAGACTTTTTAATCACCCAATTCGGCCTTAAATGAGGGAGATATGATGTTTTGAAGTTTTAAAGGAAGTTTAAAAATTTTAGGGACATAACTGGTAATTTCGAAATTGTTGCACGAGAAAAATCAGCAATAGAAAAATCTTCATTTTAGCACACAAAACGCATTCGGAACCTCTCAAACACAAACCATATATGCATTGCAATCATAAAACAAGCTACAAACCTTCTCGCACAGTCAAAACACCGAAAAGAGATCGTCTTGACCCGATATTGACAATGGTCAACTCTAATTCCTTAACTTAACTAGTCTCCAAACCTATGATCCAGAACACACTCGAGCCCCTCAGAACCCCATTCAATTATACCAACAAGTAAATATACATTATCCAAACTTATCCAAAGGCTTAAAATACCCACGGGAATATTACAACAAAGAATCGAGGCTTAAACCGAATAGAATTTCTCTTAAGTTGTTAAACCTTTATTCTTTCAAAAGAATGTCCAAATCACACTTACACACTTTGAATTATTTCCAAACTTTGCGCACAAGTATAATTCAACTATATAGACCTATCACGGAACACCAATTGGAGTCCAGTAACATCAAAGTCAACTCTTAGTCAAACTTATGAATTCTTAAGTTCTTCAAATTGCTAACTTTCAATAAATAGTGTCGAATTCTTCTACGAACCTCCAAAACCAAATTCGAAAATACGTACAATTCCAAAATTATCATACGAACCTATCAGAATCATCAAAACCCGATTCCGAGTTTGTTTACCCAAAAGTCAAACCTTGGTCAACTCTTCCAACTTAAAGCTTCCAAATCGATAGTCATTCTTTCAAATCAATCCTGAACCACTCGAAAACTAAAACCGACCATACATGAAAGTCACAACATATATTATGAAGCTACTCAAACTCTCAAACCACCGAACAAAATGCTAAAGCTCAAAACGACCAGTCGGGTCGTTATAAATTATTATGCATCATGGCAGTTAAAGCCTCATGAGAAGAATTATCCAGTTCAAGATTTGGAGTTGGCAGCTATTGTGCATGCGCTCAAGATTTGGAGGCATTATTTGTACGATGTGTCACGTGAGGTTTATACTAATCATCAGAGTCTTCAGCACTTGCTCAAGTAGAAGGATTTGAATTTGAGGCAGTGGAGGTAATCAATTGCTTAAGTACTACGATATCACTATCTTGTACATCTGGGTAAGGCAAATATTGTAGTGGATGCTTTGAGTAGGAAGGCAGAAAGTATGGGCAATTTGGCTTTTGTTCTGGTAGGGAGAGGTCTTTGTTTATGGATGTTCAGGTATTAGCCAATTGATTTGTGAGAAAGAATATTTTTGAGCCTAGTACGATTCTTGCTAGTGTGGTTGCACAGTCATCCTTGTTTGAGTGCATTTAGGCTCTCAAATATGATGATCCCAATTTTTTGGTGCTTAAGGACACAATTCAATGAGGTGGTGCTAAAAAGGTAGATATTGGAGATAATGGTGTTATGTGACTTTAGGATTGGCTTATTGTTCCTAATCTTGATGGCTTGAAGGAGTTAATACTTTATAAGGCTAATAATTTGTAGTATTCGATTCATCCAGGTGCTAAGAAGATGTATCATGACTTGAATTAGTATTATTGATGGCGGAGGATGAAAAAGGACATTGTTGGTCATGTTTCACACTATTCGAATTGCCAACAGTCACAACCCGAAATCCCACCAAACGTCGTGATGGCGCCTTACCCGCTCACTAGTCAAGAGAAAACAATAACAATCACAATTCTATAGCAGATTTATCAAATCTTTAATAAATTCCATAATAAAATAAGAAACGGTAATAATCTCAAAGTGATAACATAGATAAAATATGTGAGACAGGGTCTACACGACCACAACTATCTATAAAACCCAAAACTCGGGTGTCACAACCATTACAAGCATCTAACAAGAGTATGTAAAGCCAACAGAATAAAATTGTCTATCTGAAAAATATAGATAGATAGATAGATAGATAGATAGATAGATAGATATATAGATAGGGAGGGGGACTCTAAGTGCTGTGAATTGAGCAAGTAGAGCAGCTCAGCACGAAGTCCTCTCAAAGTCAGCTAATGCGTCGGATGAATTCCACTAACACAGACCTCAGAACCTACACAAAAATGTGCAGAAGCATAACATGGGTACAAAATACGGTACTCAGTAAGTATCAAGTCTAGCCTCGAAGAAGCAGTGGCGAGGGGTCGATATGGACTCTAACAGTCCAATAATCAGATGAAAGTGTAAATCAAATATATAACAGAGCATGTTGTCATCAAACGAATATGAAAGCACAAACATAGTTTATATAGAATTTAGGCACGCTTCCATAGATATCAGAGATCACATAAGATATCAACAATTCAATCCTTGAATAAGACATAATACATATCAACCATACTGGGATAAATCCACCACATGAGCCAAATATAAATGGATATCCATGATAAGGATCCCACTCTTAATATCTCATAGCATAAATCCATGTGCTTGAGATAGGTTACGTGTCCAACAAGCACCAAAAGAATCATAGGTTCCCACGCTTACAGGGCACAAGGTAACATGGGTAATCACCTGATTCCGAAGGGATGGATCCATATCCAAGCATTGATCATTAATCAACTGTTGCATCGTGCAACCTATTTCAATCATAATAACATCAATAATCGATAATCGATATCCGCTTAAGTTCCTGTAGTGCCAATATCATCAATTTTCCTCAATAACAACTCTCCGCTCATTCATATGGAAAGGAAACAATATAATAAAAGGGCACTGGACATAATTAAAAAAAAATTGCAGATACAAGCTCTTATGGCTATGGCTAACCATGTAATACAATTTATCACAATGGCTCAATAGATAATTAAGCATGCATAAGTTCAATAATATTATTTAACATGAGTCATTTAAGCCATAAAACTCATCAATCATGGAGCAAATAAGATAAGTGTATGTCTACAGATTTATAATAAAGCTCAACATGGAAAAAATAATCCTTTATGCCAAACCAACAAGTCATAACCCTAGGCGTGCTCCTAAACCATAAATAAAAATTATCACATCGTCATAAACTCAATTTGAACATGGATAATAACTTCACATAATCCAAACAAAGCGTAATCCAAATAAACAATACCATATATGGTTAAAACCTAGTTGCGCATATACGCTTGTCACCTCGTATATACGTGGCTCCTAAATCATGAATCAAGTAACAATCAAGTCACCTATGGGGAGAATTCCCCTTTAAAAAGATAGACAAGAGACTAACCTCTGCCCGACAACCTCAAATCAAGAAAAAATCACCTAAAGGTCCAAACTCAACTCCAAACAGCCCGAATCACCTAAAAGTAACTCAATAACATCAAATAAAGCCATAGTAACCCCCTCCCCGCAAACAAAAATAAAGCTTTGATCTTTGTAAAAATCCCCAAAGGTCAACACAATTACTCCCGAGCCTACACGATCAAAAACCCGAGTCAAGGGGTAGATCCCGACTACCCATAACCCAACGAGTCCAAATATGTGATTAAATTTCAAAACTAAGCTCAAATCGACCTTCAAATATTCAAAATACCATCTCTTAAGTTGTAGACAAAAATCCTAAATTTTCATTTTAAACTCCAAGCCTTAGGTGTAGAAATCCATGAGGATTCAAGATATAAAGCCAAATCCAAGTGAAAATTGCTTACCTCCTAGTGAATTTTCTCTCCAAAATATCTACCTCTCGAAATCTAGGGTTCAAAATATGAGAGAAGGGTTAAATCCCGAAATATAGCACTTAACGTTCTGCCCAGTTATACACATCGTGATTGCGAGATGTCATTCACGATCATGAAAGCCGAAATCTGTCCAGGTGGTTCTCCCACTTCGTGAATGCAAAATCTCAATCGCGAATGCGATGCACTGCCCGCCAAGCCTACACAAATTCAAGAACACCTTCGCAATCGCAAAGGCAATCCCCCTACCTGGAGCTATTCCGTCATGAACGTGGCCCTTGCACGCGAACGCGCCAACTCCCATCTCTCCGCGAATGTGACTCCACCAATACGAATACGAAGAGGAAAAATCCTCCTACCAAACTAGAGGAAAATTGTCTGAATTACACCCGGGACCCCGTCCAATCATTCTAATAAGTCCCAATACCTTATCTAAACTTTTCAAATGCTCAAAACACATCGATATACATCAAAACTAAGAATCGACAACCAAAATCCATCTCATCGTTTACAAACTTTCCAGCTTTGCCAAACTCGGCCGAGACATACCAAATCATTCCGGATTTCAACCAAACTTTGCACACAAGTTCCAAATAACATAAAAAACCTATCTAAAGTCTCGAAACATCAACCAAGCCCCGATATCATCAAAGTCAACTCCCCCATCAATTCTTTGAACTCTCCAAATTGCCAACTTTAGGCAAAAAGATCTAGAATCTCCTAGGAACCTCGATTCCAAATCCGAACATGCGCCGAAGTCCAAAATTGTCATACGAACCTATTGAAATCATCAAACCACCATTCTGAAGTCATCTACTCAAAATTAAAACCTTGGTCAACTATTATAACTTAATCTTCCAACAATGGAACAAAGTATTCCAATTCACTCCAAAACCTTCCCAAAATCAAACCAACCATTCCCGCAAGTCAAGAAATAACATACAAGCATAATGGGAATAACAAATGGGGAAACGAGGCTCAAATACGTGAAATAACCTACTGGGTCGTTACATTCTCACCCTCTAAAACAAACGTTCATCCTCGAATGACTTTAGAATCATACCTAGGATGCCAAAAATGTGGATATCTACTCTGCATATCATGCTTGACCTCCCAAGTCGCCTCCTCGAGTGGTTGACCTTTCCACTGAACCTTAACTGATGCAATATCTTTCGACCTCAGTTTCTGAACCTACCTGTCTAAAATGGAAACCTACTCTTCTTCATAACCCAAATTCTCATCTAACTGCACATAGCTGAAATCCAGCACATGTGACTGATCCTTATGATACTTCTAAAGCATGGAAACATGAAACACCGGATGAACTCTTGATAATCTTGGTGGCAAAGCAAGTCTGTAAGCCACCCCACCAACCCTCTCTAACACCTCAAATAGACCATTGTACCGAGGACACAACTTGCCCTTCTTCCCAAACCTCATTATGCCCTTTATATGTGAAACTCGAAGAATAACCTTCTCACCCTCCATGAAAGCAGCATCATGAATCTTCTTATCAGCATAACTCTTCTTCCTGGACTGCGTTATACGAAGGAGCTTCTGAATAAATTTCACCTTTCCCAAAGCATCACGAACAAAATCAGTGCCAAACAATCTAGCTCACCAAGCTCAAACCAACCAACTAGATAATGACATCGCCTCCATATACTAGACTGATCGTTGTTGTTATAGTCAAACTCCGTTAATGGTAAAAACTAATCCTCTCCAGCCTCCGAAATCAACAACATATGCCTCAACATGTCCTCAAAAGTTCGAATGGTCCGCTCAGACTGCCCATCTGCCTTAGGGTGAAATATAGTGCTCAACCCAACCTGTATGCCCAACTCACGCTGAACAACCCTCCAATATGCAAAATAATTTGAGTTCCCCGATTCGAGATGATAGAAATGGGCACACCATGCACGCGGGCAATCTGTCTGATGATGATCTTAGCCAACTACTATAAAGTGTAAGAAGTCATGACCGTAATGAAATTATCAGACTTGGTCAGCCTATCCACAACGACCAAAATAGCGTTAAATCTCCTCAAAGATCGTGGCAAACCTACCACAAAGTCCACATTAATACGTTCCCACTTCCACTCCGATATCTTTAACCTCTAAAGCAAACCATCCACTCTCTGATGCTCGTACTTGACCCATTGATAATTCAAACACCGCAACACTTATCCAACAATGTCATTCTTCATCCTCCGCCACCAATAGCGCTGCTTCAAATTACGGTACATTCGTAATGCCTGGGTGGATAGAATACCGCAAACTATGAGTCTTTTCAAGAATCAACTCCCTCAACCTATCCATATTAGGAACACATATCCAACCCTAAAGCCTCAATACACCATCATCATCGATAGTCACCTCCTTGGCATTACCTCCCAAGACATTGTCCTTAAGGACAAACAAATAGGGATCATCATACAAACGAGCCTTGATGCACTCAAATAAGGATGAATGTGACAAAACACAAGCGAGAACCTTGTTAGGCTCAGAGTTATCCAACCTCAAAAATATATTGGCCAAGGCCTGAACATCCATAGCCAAAGGCCTTTCCACAGCTGGAATAAATGCCAAACTCCCCATACTCTCCGCCTTTTCTGCTCAAGGCATCAACTACTATATTAGCCTTGCCCAGATGATGAAGAATAATGATATCATAGTTCCTCAACAACTCCAACCACCTCCGTTGCCTCAAATTCATATCCTTTTGCTTGAATAGGGGTTGAAGACTCATATGATTCACGTAAATCTCACAAGACATGCCATATAAGTAGCGCCTCCATATCTTGAGCGCATGAATAATAACCGTTAATTCCAAATTATGCATCGAATAGTTCTTCTCATAGGGCTTCAATTGGTGCGATGCATAGGCAATCACCCTATCATCCTGTATCAACACACATCCAAGGCAAACACGCGAGACATCACAATAGACAATGTACATCCCCTATCCTAAAGGTAATACCAAAACTAGAGTCGTAGTCAAGGCAGTCTTGAGCTTCTAAACGCTCTCATCACACTCCTTAGACCATATAAATGTAGTTCCCTTCTGAGACTGCTTGGTCAATTGGACTGCAATAGACGTAAATCGCTCTATAATGTGATGACAGTACCTAGATAAACTCAAGAAGCTTCTAATCTCTATGGCGGTAGAAGGTCTAGGCTAACTCTGAACTGCCTTAATCTTCTATGGATCCAACTTGATCCCATCACTAGATACCACATAGCCCAAGAACATCACCTAGTCTAACCAAAAATCAAACTTGAAGAACTTAGCATACGGTTTCTTCTCCCTCAAAATCTGAAGTGCAATCCTCAAATGCTGCTTGTGCTCCTCAACACTACGAGAATACACCAAGATATCACAATTAACACAATGACAAAATAATCCAAATAAGGCTAGAACACATTGTTTATCAAATGCATGAAAGCTACTGGGGCATCAGTCAACCCAAAAGACATCACCAAAAACTCATAATGACCATATCGAGTCCTAAAAGCCATCTTAGAGATGTCTAAAGCCCTAATCTTCAACTGGTGATACCCTGATCTCAAGTCGTTCTTTGAGAATAGTTTAGTGCCCTGAAGCTAATAAAACAAATCATCAATGCATGACAATGGATACTTGTTCTTACGGTAACCTTGTTCAACTGCCTATAGTCACATTCGCATAGAACTATCCTTCTTCTTAACTAATAACATCGGTGCACCCCATGGAGATACACTAGGCTTGATGAACTCCTTATCAAGCAACTCTTGTAACTATTCTTTCAATTCCTTCAACTTGGTTGGAGCCATGCTATCGGTGGAATAGATATGGCTGCGATCCCGATACCAAATCAATACCAAAGTTAATATTCCTATGGGGTGGAATTCCTGGTAGGTCTATAGGAAACACATTCGAAAACTCCCTAACTACTGAAGCTGACTCAACAATAGGAGTAATAACACTAATATCTCTAACAAAATCAAAACACATAAAACACCCTTCTCAACCATTTGTTAAGCCTTCAAAAATGAAATTACTCTACTAGGAGTGTGACCAAGAGTACCCCTCCATTCCAACCTATAAACCCCGGCATAGCCAACGTCACGGTCTTAGCATGAAAATCAAGAATAGTATGGTACGAATATAACTAATTCATACCCAAAACCACATCAAAGTCCACCATACTAAGCAATAATAAGTTACCACTAGTCTCATAACCCCCAATAGTAACCACACAAGACCAATACACACGATCCATTATAATAGAATCACCAACAGGTGTAGCCACATGAACAAGAATATCAAGAGAACCAGAAGGCATATCCAAATAAGGAGCAAATTGAGATGACACATAAGAATTAGTAGACCCCGGATCAAACAACTCAAAAACATCTCTATGACACACCGGAACCATACTTATGATCTCAGTATCAAAGGCCATCGCCTCGAGTCTACCCGAAACCATAGCAACGTACCTGGCCGCGAGTGGTCTAACTAGAACCAACCTGACCTCCCGCTCTAGGGCATCCTCTAACTGCTTTCCCTCCCCCTAGCTTTCTGAGAAGAGGGTGATGCAACTGGCGCCGGAACTACAAACTGAGAACCCTGATGAGGTGCGCTTATACTAAGCTTGGGGCAATACTTCCTCACATTTCCCAACTCTCCACACTCATAGAAATCCCTGGCTGAATAAGGCTATCGAGATTGAAACTACCCCTGAGAATCGGAATACCCACTAAAGGAACCTGAACAGACGGAGCACGGTATGAACTCACTGAAAGAGCACTAAAGGATGACGGAACATGAGAAATAAAATATGATCAGGATACGTACTGCGGGCCTCGTGCTTTACATACTAAGCTGGCCTACCATGATGTTCCCTACTGATCTAATTTCTCGTCCGAGATGAGGTACCCCTGAAACTGCTAGAATGACGATGCCTCTTGTCCTTCGTCATGACCTCTCTACTCTTGCTGTGAACACGCTCGATCCTCCGAGCTATCTCTACTGCTTGATGAAAAGTAGTCCCCAGCACTAACTCTCGTGCCATGGTAACTTGATATCATGAGTCTAGCCATCATAAACCACTGCACCTTATCTGCCTTGATGGGGATCAAGAAAATTGCATGTCGAGACAACTTTGTGAATCTCGCATCATACTCAGTCACTGACATATGATCCTACTGAAGGTTCTTGAACTGGCCTCTCAAATCATCATTCCTGGTGAGTAGGATATACATCTCATGAAATAGGTGTGAAACTGAGCCCATCTAAGAGGAGATGAACCGGCAGGCATGCCCAGCTCACAAGTATACTACTACCTCCTAGTAGCTCCTGTAAACTGAAAAGCAGTGAAATCCACTCTGTTATACTCAACCAAGCCCAGGATGCGAATCATCTGGAGATATCTACATAGAAATTCCTAGGGATCATTTGAATCACTACCCTCAAAGTGCAGAGGAAATGTAACGACCGACCGGTCGTTTTGAGTATTATAGCCTCGTTCCCCCACTTACTACTTATCATGTGTACAATATTAATTATGCAACTCGTCGGTGAGGGTTCAAAATGAATTGGAACACTTAGTTCCAAGATTTAAAGCTTAAATTGAAATAGTTTATTGGATGTTGACTTATGTGTAAATGACCCCGGAATAGAGTTTTGATGTTTCCAATAGCTCTGTATGGTAATTTCAGACTTATGAGTGTGTATTGATATTTATTTTGAAGTCCGTAGTTGAATTTGTCTTGAAATGGAGAAAATAGGAAATTTAAGTTTGGAAGTTTGACCGAGGAGTTGACTTTTTGATATCGGGATCGAATCGAGTTCTGAAAATTTTAATAGATCTGCTATGTCATTTATGACTTGTGTGAAAAATTTGAGGTCAATCGGACATGATTTGATAGGTCTCGGCATCGAATGTAGAAGTTGAAAAATTCTTAGTTTCATTAAGCTTGAATTAGGGTATGATTTGTGGTTTTTGCGTTGTTTGATATCGGATGGGCCTAGGGATTGCAAAATGAGATTTGGGGATTTTAAGATCGAGTTATTGTCGGAATTTGGTAAATTTGGTATGGCTAGACTCGTGGTTGAATGGGCGTTCAAATTTTGTAACTTTTGTCGGGTTTCGAGATATGGGCCCAACTAGTAATGTTTGTGGTAAAATTAGTATTTTGATATGGAATTAATTTCTATAATTTGTGTTAACTGAATCGAATTAATTGTGGCTAGATTCGAGCCGTTCGGATGTCGATACGCGCATGATGGAATTTCTGGAGCATTGTTTAGCTTGCTCGGTATTGGACTCGGCTTGTTCGAGGTAAGTAACGCTTCTAACCTTGGAGCCAAGGGTATAAACCTTGATTATATGGGTTATGTGTTTAGTGTTAAGGTGACGCACATGCTAGGTGACGAGCGTGTGGGCGTGCACCGTGTGAACTGTGACTCCGTTATTTCTGTGGTACTGTGTAGTTACCTGAACTTATCTGTAATCATGAAATCTCTACGTACTAGAGTTATCGAGTTGTGATTCATGTTAGAAACGTGTCTAGACTATATATACTCATCATGTTGGGACCCATTATGGTCACTAATGTTGTTGAGTTATTTGCTTATATTCCAATTTCATACTCAGTCATGTTCATTCATTGCATATCATATCTCAGTCTTTGTTTTTATTTATTGATACATCATATCTTCATTTTGGGTTAGTCTCATGACATTGTGGGCCCGAGAGACTGGAGAGATTGATGATTGGGTAAGGCCGAGGGCATGATTTTGATATATTTATACCATAGCACGTGAGTTGTCCGTGAGCACGTGAGTTATCCGTGCGGATCTAAATATTGATACTATAGCACGTGAGTTGTCCGTGCAGCACATTATTTGTCCATACGGATCCAGATATTGATACTATAGCAAGTGAGTTGTACGTGCAGCACGTGAGTTGTCCTTCTGGATTGTAGCGCTTGAGCTGAAGGAGCCCTTCCGGAGTCTGCACACACCCCCAGTGAGCGTAGGTACCTATTGAGTGCGAGTGCCATGTGATTGGGAGGACTGAGTGTATTGATACTCTGAGAGTATGCATATGGTTGTTCACTATGTTGCATTACATTGACATGCACACTTGAAATACAGTCATAGAGATGCATTTTCCTCATGCTATACGATATTGTGTCATTAATGACTTCACATGCACATTGACATTTAGGCATAGAGATATACTTTTCCTAATGCCATTTTATAATGAAACATTTACCTGCTGAACAAGTTTGGAAGGAAAAATCATGATTTTGCAAACTTACTCATATTTTGGTGCTTTCGATAAAAGATTTGGGTTTTCACTGATATACTTGAAAAACATGCCTATTTTCTAGAATTGTGAACGAGTTGAACATTATATTTCTGAGTTATTTCCTGTACCACTTTTTATTATATTGTTATGAGCTGTTGTTGGCTATTGGTGTTGGGCTTTGACTTGTGTAATCGCTCGTCACTACTTTCAACCTAAGATTAGGTTTGTTACTTATTGAGTATATGGGGTCGGTTGTACTCATACTACACATCTGCACCTTGCGTGCAGATATTGGATGTTGATGCTACTGTGATCGACGGGAGCTGGATTTAAAGATGTACCAGTGTTCTGGTCGTAGCTGCCTCTTGTTCATGGTAGCCTTAGATATAAAAAAAAATTATGTACATTTCGAACAGATGATGTATTTATTTCATACCAACTTTGTAAATTCTAATCTTAGAAGTTCATGATTTGTACTACTAGTCCTTGGGGCATGTATTTGATTTAGTTAAATATTAATTGAACTAAAAAGTTATTAATTGGCTTACCTGACGGGTTGGGTTAGGTGCCATCACGACTAGGTAGATTTTGGGTCGTGACAAGGTGGTGTCAGAGCTCTAGGTTCATAGGTTCTTCAAGTTATGAGCAAATGTGTAGTAGAGTCTTACGGATCGGTATGATGATGTCCATACTTATCTTCGAGAGGCTATAAGGCATTTAGGATAATTTTCCATCTTTCTTTCCTTATCGTGTGAAATTGATTCAACTTGAAACATAACTCTTTGAATTCCTTTCATGCATTCGTGTGCGCATATGAGCGCTCGGTATCCGCTATGCATCGCCAGCTTGTGATTCTATGAACGAGGTTCGAAATATATATTCTGTGTTTTGGTAATGGCCTAGTCTAGGGGACTTGAGGCCAGGTTTAGACCGCATCTTAGGCTCTGTAGCTTCAGTTGTGTGAACTTGTACATTTGGACTCATATGTCCGATAATATCCCTATGAATGGAATTTATGGATCGATGAGCGGTTGAAAGGTTATATGATAAGTATGATGTAACTACGGGATGTGTTAAGATGGTTTTAATGTGACAAGAAGTGTTTCCCTAGAATGTAAAGAGGTCCATTAGGTGCTTGATTTTCGTTGTGATGTGGCGTACGGTCTCGAGTTGTGAGTGTGTTGAAGGATCTGTCATACAGTTTAATTGTGGAGCGAATTACATTTTCATGTCGTGTTGATGAGTTCAAACTCAGAAAGATTTGCATAGTAATGGTGGCTGCGAAAGGGTATAGCAAGATGCCAATTTGAGGCTAAACAGGTGGATTATCTTCTGCAGAGTAATCTACATGGTGTGTTCTTTATAATGTTGAGTGGAGAGCTTTTTTATCTACCAGTGGGGTATGTGTTGAGATTTGAATTTGAATCCGGTTGAGAAAGTTGAATTGACTGTCAAGAGAATAAATGCGAGTTTAGCGAATGATTGAGGTTTCTCATGGTTGGTGTTGCATAAGCTTAAGAATAATTTTCGTTGAACTGAGTGCGGTATTATGGCAGTAATTGAGTATATTTATTGTGGGTTATGGAATGTTTTGTTCTATGGCTTTGAGCCAAGTGGGGGAGCCTGCTGCGGACGGTTTAATTTCATGGTTATATATTAAATTTTAGTTCTGGTTTGGGACATACTTGTGGATCAGTTATGACTGCTGAGGTCAAGGTCGAGGATGACTCGAGCAAGGAAATTCCTGAATACGGGTACTATTACACTTTATGAAAATATAAAAATCACGGAATGATTAAGTGGTTATTTGAAGGATGTAGTGCGCACGGAGTATGAATTTGATTGGTGGTGCTAAGGCAGAGTTACTTCTTTGGGTGTTGTTATGCTAATGGGGTATGTGTCTTTCGGCCCGTTTAGGCGGTGCAATTTAGATTTGAACAAAGTGGGTGACTCTAGAGAAGGTTCTAATCGATTCAAAATTGTATAAGTGGCAATTAAAAATTTTTTGGATTCGTATATTGCTAGAATCGATTATTTACATTGGATGGTGTTGGAACTTGCGGTAATTCTGTATGACTATAGATTCTACATTTCAGTATAATAAAGGGAAGAGGAACAATTTTAAATTCACATAAGGTCTTTCAGAGTGGATGTCTCAGTTGTGGTGCTACTTGTTAAAGTTGTGGGATGGTTCTCTCGTTTGAGTCATTTTTCCATTTTGGGGTACATTTGAATTGTTGCTTATGGTGCACGAACTGTGTGGGTTGTGGTTTTATGATGTATTGGCATGGCATGTCTGTGGAATAGTTGTGTTTGATAATATAAGGTTATTGGGCCTATAATAGGTACTATCAGAATTGATTACGGTATATTTGGGAGAATAATATCGAAAGTCAGCTTAGAAAGTGATTATGGTTTTGGTTGGGGCGAAAAAGCTCCATGGCTTGTTGATCTGATAAGTGGTTATGAGATAACGCGTGTTTATTTCATTATCGGCAATGTACGAAGGTTTTGGAATGAGGTTTTGTTGTTATGGGGTTTAATACTAGTACCAGGTTGGTTTTGAGTAGTTATTGTGATCGGAAGTGGTTCTGCGAGTATGCGAGTTGTGTAGTATGTTATGTGATTATATATGGGGTTATGGCTATGTCTTGATACAGTATTTTCAACCTTATACAGTGTGTAGATGTGAGATTCGGGTAGAGAAAAGAAATTCTGAATAATGGAAATTGAATTCCATGGTTATGGGATAAGGTTGAATTAATGATTTTCAGTTGTGTTGTGTTGTCAGGCCTACAAAGAATAGGGTGACATGAGATCACCCCCGAGTATGTGCGTGGTAGGGTGGAACATTGATTTAAAGGCTTAGGGACAACTCTTGGCATGTTCGAGGACGAACGTATATTTAAGTAGGGGAGAATGTAATGACCCGACCAGTTATTTTAAGTATTACAGCCTCGTTCCCCCATTTACTGCTTATCCTGTGTTCAATATTAATTATGCGACTCGTCGGTGAGGGTTCAGAATGAAGTGAAACACTTAGTTCCAAGATTTAAAGCTTAATTTGAAATAGTTGACCGGATATTGACTAATGCGTAAATGACCTCGAAATAGAGTTTTGATGAATCCAATAGCTCTGTATGGTGATTTCAGACTTAGGAGTGTGTCTGGATATTTATTTTGACGTCCGTAGTTGAGTTTGGTTTGAAATGGCAAAAATAGGAAATTTAAATTTGAAAGTTTGACAGGGGAGTTGACTTTTTGATATCGGGGTCGGAATGCAGTTTTAAAAATTATCATAGATCCGCTATGTCATTTATGACTTGTGTGCAAAATTTGAGGTCAATCGGACATGATTTGATAGGTCTCGGCATCGAATGTAGAAGTGGAAAAATTCTTAGTTTCATTAAACTTGAGTTGGGGTATGATTCGTGGTTTTAGAGTTGTTTGATGTGATTTGAGGTTTCGAATAAGTTCGTATGATGTTTTAGAACTTGTTGGTATATTTGGTTGAGGTCTCGGGGGACTCAGGTGAGTTTCGGATGGTTAACAGATTAAATTTGGACTTAGAGAAAATTTGAGAATTCTCCCTTCTGGTGCAATCGCACCTGCAGACATTTTCTCGCAGGTGGGAGCTCGCAGAAGCAAGTTGTCCATCGCAGATGCGGCCAGGCATGGGCTGGGGTTGTGATCGCAGAAGCGGGCAGGTGGACCTCAGAAGCGGGTCGTACCTGCAGGAGTTTGATCGCAGAAGCGCAAGGGCACTTGGTGTGGCAGCTCCGTAAATGCGAACTCGCAGAAGCGACTTCTGGGGGCCAGAAGCGGAGGCACTGAAGGCCGTGGCAAACCACAGAAGCGGTTTGTTTCTCGCACCTGCGAGACTGTAGAAGCGCCTAAGTGAGTCACATGTGCGGAACCCCTATGTCGTATACGTTTCGAAGGGGTTCCGAGTGTTTGCCATTTTTGGACATTTCCAACATGGTTTTGGGGCGAATTTCAGAGAGAATTTATGGGAAAACTTGAGGTATGTCACTTGTGATCATTGTCAATAATATTGGATTATCATTGAGTATTTCGACTAGATTACGTGGTTTTGAGGTAAAATTAGAGGATTTGGGCCTAAGGATTGCAAAATGAGATTTGGGGATTTTAAGGTCGAGTTGTTGTCGGAATTTGGTAAATTTGGCATGGCTGGACTCGTGGTTGAATGGGCGTTCATATTTTGTAACATTTGTCAGGTTCTGAGACGTGGACCCCACTGGCTATTTTTGAGTGTAATTTCAGATTTTCGTGGGAAAATTTGTATTTTGATATGGAATTAATTCCTATAATTTGTGTTGACTGAATTGAATTAATTGTGGCTAGATTCGAGCCGTTCAGATGTCGATATGTGCAAAATGGATTTCTGGAGCATTGTTTAGCTTGCTCGATATTGGACTCGGCTTGTGCGAGGTAAGTAACTCTTCTAATCTTGGAGTTGAGGGTATGAACCCTAATTATACGTGTTATGTGTTTGGTGTTGAGGTGATACACATGCTAGGTGATGGGCGTGTGGGCGTGCACCGTGTGAACTGTGACTCCGTTATTTCTGTGGTACTGTGTAGTTACCTGAACTTATCTTTAATCATGAAATCTCTACATACTAGAGTTATCGAGATGTGATTCATGTTAGAAACCATGTCTAGACTATATATACTTATCCTATTGGGACCCACTGTGGTCATTACTATTGTTAAGTTATTTGCTTACATTGCAATTTCATATCCAGTCATGTTCATTCATTGCATATCATATCTTAGTCTCTATTTTAAATTATTGAGACATCATATCATCATTTTGGATTAGTTTCATGACATTGTGAGCCCGAGAGACTGGAGAGATTGATGACTGAGTGAGACCGGGAGCTGATTTTGAGATATTGATACTATAGCACGTGAGTTGTCTGTGCAGCACGTGAGTTGTCCGTGTGGATCCAGATATTAATACTATAGCACGTGATTTGTCCATGCAACACGTGATTTGTCCGTGCGGATCCAGATATTGATACTATAGCAAGTGAGTTATACGTGCAGCACGTGAGATGTCTGTGCGGATTGTAGCGCTTGGGCTGAAGGAGCCCCTCCAGAGTCTGTACACACCCCCAGTGAGCGCAGGTACCTATTGAGTGCGAGTGCGAGTGTCGTGTGATTGGGAGGACTGAGTGGATTGATACTCTAAGAGTATGCATATGGTTGTTCACTATGTTGCATTGCATTGATATGCACACTTGACATACAGTCATAGAGATGCATTTTCCTAATGCTATACGATATTGCGTCATTCATGACTTCACATGCACATTGACATGTAGGCATAGAGATGTACTTTTCTTCATGCCATTTGATAATGAAACATTTACCTGTTGAACAGTTTTGGAAGAAAAAATCACGATTTTGCAAACATACTCATATTTTGGTGCTTTCAGTAAAAGATTTGGGTTTTCATTGATATACTTGAAAAGCATGCCTATTTTCTGGAATTGTGAACGAGTTGAACATTATATTTCTAAGTTATTTCCTGTGCCAATTTTTATTATATTTTTATGAGTTGTTGTTGGCTATTGGTGTTGGGCTTTGACTTGTGTACCTGCTCGTCACTACTTTCAACCTAAGGTTAGGTTTGTTACTTATTGAGTACATGGGGTCGGTTGTACTCATACTACACTTATGCACCTTGCGTGTAGATATTGGATGTTGATGTTTTTGTGATCAACAGGAGCTGGATTTGAGGATGTACCTATGTTCCGGTCGTAGCTGCCTCTTGTTCATGGTAGTCTTAGATTTATAAAAATTTGTTTATGTACATTTTGAATAGATGATGTATTTATTTCATACCAGCTTTGTAAATTCTAATCTTAAAAGCTCATAATTTATACTACCAGTCCTTGCAGAGTGTATTAGAGTCAGTTAAATATTAATTGAATTGGATAGTTATTAATTGGCTTACCTGACGAGTTGGGTTAGGTGCCATCATGACTCGGTGGATTTTGGGTCGTGACAAGAAACAACCTCTAAAATCTCTCTAACCTCTTTTGATCATCAAAAACCATGGAAGGCAAGGTCTCAGATCTATGTGCTATTGGAGTACGAGTCATAGGGGTCTGAGCTCCCATCCTACCTGTGATGTGGCTGGAGCCACTCTAGGCTGGGTCAATGCATCGATGAAACTAACCATCTTGGCCATAGCCTCCTAAAACACGGGAACAACAACCAAACCCTCAGGCTGCTGAGCATGCACTAGAAACTCAACATGCTTATCTATAATTTGAACCTCATCCTACTCCGCAGGTGGGTCCGCTGCAACTTCCTTGACCGGCCCACGGGCCGTGATGGATACTCCACCTCTAGCTGTAATAGTACGGCCTCTAGCAGGAATCTTGATGCCACCCCGGCCTCTGCCTCTCTCAGCTACAATCGATGGTATTGCCCCTGCATCCTCTACTACTACTGAAGCGTGAGTTCTCACCATCTATGAGAGAGTAGAAGGAAAGATTTAGACTCAAGCCAATAAACAATGCACGATGAGGAATCAAGAAACAAAAGTTTTCCTAAAGCCATATAGCCTCTCGAAGATAAATATAAACATCTATGTATCGATCTGCAAGACTCTACTAGGCTTTCTTGTGATTTGTGATAGCCCTTAGAACCTAGTGCTCTGATACCAACTTTTCACGACCGAAAATCCCACCAAAGATCATGATGGCGCCTAACCCGCTCGCTAGACAAGCCAACACAATAACAATCACAATTCTAAAGCAGATTTATCAAATCTTTAGTAAATTCCATAATATAATTATAAACAGTAATAATATCAAACTGATAACATAGATTAAATATCTAAGATAGGATCTACACGACCACAATTGTCTATATAGCCCAAAATTTGGGTGTCACAACCATCACAAGCATCTAACAAGAACATGTAAAGCCAAGAGAATAATATTGTATGTCTGAAAAAGATAGAAAGACAGACACTCAGACAAACAGATAGACATGCAGACACGCAGACACACACACATACACATAGACAGACACACACACACATACACACAGACAGACACGCGGACAAACAGACAAACACACAGACACGCAGACAAACACGCAGACAGACACGCATACACACAAACACACAGACAGACACACAGACACAGAGACAAACACACAAAATCTCACCACACTTGGAGAGGCATTCCAAGTGTTGCAAATCGAGAAAGTAGAGCAGCTCACCACAAAATCTCCTCAAAGTCACCTACTACGTCGGGTGAATGATACTAATACCAGCCTCAGAACCTACACCAAAATATTCAGAAGCGTAGCATGAGTACAAAATATGATACTCAGTAAGTATCAAGTCTAGCCTTGAAGAAGTATTGGCGAGGGGTCGATATCAACTCTCTAACATTCCAATAATCATATGAAAGTGTAAATCAAATAACACATAATACATATCAACCATACTTTAATAAATCCACCGCATGAGCCAAATATATATATATATATATATATATATATATATATATATATATATATATATATATATATATATATATATGAATATGCATGCTTAGGATCCCACTCTCAATATCTCATAGAATAAATCCATGTTCCTCACACAGGCCACGTGTCCAACAAGCACCAAAAGAATCATGGGTGTCTATACTCACAAGGCCCAAGGTAACATGGGTAATCACATGACTCCAGATGGATAGATTTGTATCCAAGAATTGATCATTAACTGACCATTAATCAATCATTGCAGCGTGCAACCCGCCCCAATCATAAATAATCGATAATCAATATCCGCTCAAGTGGTCGTAGCACTAATATCATTAATTTTCCTCAATAGAAACACTCCACTCATGCATATGGAAAGGAAACAATATAGTAAAAGGTCACCAGACATATTAATAACAAGAATCCAGATAGAAGCTCATATGGATAAAAGATGGCTATGGCTAACCATGTAATTCAATTTATCACAACGGCTTAATAGCTAATTAAGCATATGTAAGTTAAATCATATTATTTAACATGAGTCATTTAAGCCATAGAAATAATCAATCATGGAGAAAATAAAACATGTGTATGACTATGGATTTATAATAAAGCTTAACATGGCAAAAACAATCTTTTATACCAAACCAACAAGTCATAAACCTAGGCACGCTCCTAGAGCATAAATACAAATTATCACGTAGCCATACAGTCAATTTGAACATGGATAATAACTCCACATAATCCAAACAAAGCATAATCCAGATCAACAATACCGGATATGGTCAAAACCTAGATGCGCATATACGCTTGTTACCTCATATATATGTGGATCGTAAATCATGAATCAAGTAGCAACCAAGTCACCTATGGGGATAATTCCCTCTTACAAGAATAGACAAGAGACTTACCTCCGTCCGGCAACCTTAAATCAAGCAAAAATCACCTAAACGTCCAAACTCAACTCTAAACAACCCCAATTCATTCCCCAAAAAAAAACTCAATAGCATCAAATAAAGCCCTAGGAAACAACCCCAAATAATAAAGGTTCGATCTTTATACAAATCTCCAAAAGTCAACAAAAATACCCCCGGGCCTACATGGTCAAAATTCAAGTCAAGGGGTAGATCTCAACTATCCATAATCCTATGAGTCTAAATATGTGATTAGATTTCAAAAGAAAGCACAAAATCGACCTTCAAATCTTCAAAATACCATCTCTTAAGTTGTAGACAAAAAACCCAAATTTTCCTTCAAAAATCCAAGTTTTAGGTGTAGCCATGGTGATTCAAGATATAAAACCAAATCCAAATGAAAATTTCTTATTTCCATATAGTAGTGAATGTTCTCTTCAAAATCTCCACCTCTCGAAGTCTAGGGTTCAAAATATGAGAGAATGAGTACAATTCAAAAATTATAACACTTAATGTTTTGCCCAGTTATACACATCGTGATCGCTGGACCTCGAGCAGCTGCTGCTCCCACTTTGCAAACACGAAACCTCAATCACGACTGCGCTGCACTGCCTGCCAAGGTTCCATGACCGTGAGACCACTTCCGCGATTGCGAAGGCAATCCCCTTCCCTGGCACCACTCTTTCGCGAACTTGGCCCTTGTATGCGAATGCGATGCTTCTGATCCATCTCTCTACGAATGCGACTCCACCAACGCGAATGCGAAGAGGAAAAATCCTCCTTCCCATTCCTTCTTCTCTGTGATTGTGAGACAAGCTCCGCAATTGCGCACTGCTAAACATAAGAAAACCAGCAATGCCAAACTAGAGGAAAATGGTCTGAAACCACCCCGAATCACACCCAAGTCCCTCAGGACCCCATCCAATTATGCCAAAAAGTACCAATAGCTTATCCAAACTTGTCCAAATTCTCAAAACACCATAATTAACATCAAAATCAAGAATCGACAATCGAAATCCATGAAAGTTTCCAAACTTTCCAACTTCCCCAAACTCGTCAGAAACATACAAAATCATTTGAAATTTCAACAAAACTTTGCACACAAGTTCCAAATGATAAAATGAACCTATCCAAAGTTTCAGAACACCAACCAAACCTTAATAATATCAAAGTCAACTCCCAATCAACTAAGTCCAAATCTCCTAAGAACTTCTTATTTCAAAATCGAACATACACCCAAGTCCAAAATTACCAAAGAAACCTAATGGAATCATCAAACCACGATTCTGAGGTCATTTACTCAAAAGTCAAACCTTGGTTAACTCTTATAACTTAAGCTTCTAATAATGGAACTAAGTGTTCTAATTAACTCCCAAACCTTCCCAAAATCAGACCAACCATTCTCGTAAGTCACAAAATAACAGACAAGCATTAAAGAAACATCAAATGGGAAAATGAGGCTCAAATATGCAAACTAACTAGCTGAGTCATTACACCAACAAGTTAAGTATGAACATCAAAAACTAGGTGGTTTGACTCAGAAGATAGTTATACCATAGTGGAAGTTGGAGCGTATCACTAGGGAATTTATGGTAGGTTTAACACATACCTTGAGGAAGTTTAATTATATTTGTGTCATTGTGGATAGGTTGACTAAGTTCACACATTTTATACCGGTTTGACTACATACACTTCAAAAAGGTTAGGCCAGATTTATATTCGGGAGGTGGTTCGTTTGCATGGCATGCCTATTTTTATCATTTTAGACCGTGGCACTCAGTTCACATCTCACTTTTAGAGAGTTGTTCAGTGGGAGTTAGGTACACAGGTGGAGCTTAGCACATCATATCACCCGCAAATGGATGGTCAGTCCGAGTGAACTATTTAGATTCTTGAGGACATGTTGCAAGCTTGTGTGATTGACTTTGTAGGTCATTGGGATCAGTTCTTGCCATTAGCAGAGTTTGTTTACAGTAATAGCTATCGGTCCAACATTCAGATGGCTCTGTATGAGGCTTTGTATGGTAGACAGTGCTATTTTACCTATTGATTGGTCTAAGCCTAGTGAGGCTAGGTTTTTGGTATAGATTTGGTGCATGATGCTTTGGAGATGGTGAAATTAATTCACGAACGGTTTCGGACAGCTCAGCAGGCAGAAGAGTTATGCGGACAAGAAGGTTTGCAATGTGGCATATATGGAGGGTGAGAAGGTACTTTTGAAAGTTTCACCCATGAAGAGCGTAATGAGGTTTGAGAAGAAGGGCAAGTTGAGTCAAAGATTAACTGGCCAATTTGAAGTGTTAGAGAGAGTTGGTGAGGTTGTTTTGCCTCCTTGTCTTTCGGAAGTTCATTCGGTATTTCATGGTTTTATGCTTTAGAGGTATAATAAAGATACGTTACATGTCTTGGACTTCATCGTAGAACAGTTGGATAAGAATTTGGCCTATGAAAATGAGCCGTTAGCTATTTTGGACAAATAGGTTTGGGAGTTGAGGTCTAAGGAGATCACTTCGGTAAAGGTGATTTAGAAAGGGAAACCAAGCGAGGAGGCTACTTGGGAGACCGAGTCAGATATGCAGAGCAGATATCCACACATTTTCAGCAGTCCATGTATGTTTCTAAACATGTTCGAGGACGAATGTTTGTTTAAGAGGTGGAGAATGTAACAACCCGACTAGTCATTTTGTATTCTATAATCCCATTAACTTAATTGATGCTTCCTGTATGTTTCTTTGATATTTTATGACTTGTGGGGATGGACGGTTTGATTTCTGAGGGGTTCGGGAGTATTCTGGAGCACTTAGTTCCTAGTTTGAGGCTTAAAGTTGAAGAGTTGACCAAGGTTTGACTTTTAGGTAAACGATCCTGGATTGGTATTTTGAATGTTATAATAGGTTAATATGATAATTTTGGACTTGTACGTATGTTTAGTTTGGACCTCGGGCGGCCCGCGGTTGCTTCAGTGCTTCTAGTTGAAAGTTAGAATCTTTAAACCTAAGAAAGCTTGAATTTTTTGGTTTAATATGCAATTCTTGATTTTGATGTTATTTTTAGTGTTTTGAGCCTTGGTATAAGTCTGAATTACGTATATGAACTTGTTAGGATGATTAGACAGGGTCCCAAGGGCTTCGAGGTGAGTTTCGGATCATTTGGAGCTAAGTTGAGATTACTAGTTTCTGGTGTCACTGGTGTTCTTCGCGGTCGCATAGCATATATCGCAATTGCGTAGAAGGATGCTGGCAGCTCAGGTTTTTGTGATCGCATTGAGGAGGTCCATAATTATGAAGTGCTGTCTGTGTGTGCTATGTGTTTGCATAAGGTGTGATGCGATCACATAGCGGAGTCTAAGGGCCAGGGGCTTGTGCTACGCAATCGCGTGGTAGGTTTCGCGATCGCATATGTGTGGCAGGCAGAGCTTCGTGATCGCGTGGGCTTGGTCACAATTGCATAAGATAAATTCAGGCGGTGAATCTTAGTGCTTCGCGATCGCATGAGCTAAGGTCGTGATAGCAATGTGCAATGCTGGCAAGGGTATTTAAGTTCCAAAATTTTAGGATTTAGCTTATTTTTACCATTTTTAAGTTTTGGAGAACGAGAGGTGGAGATATTGAAGAGAGATTTCTCTACAATATTGAGGTTAGCATTTCTAATTGGTTTTGATCATATATCTTGATTCCTCGTGGATATTTACACCTAAAATATAGAATTAAGAGTGAAACCTGGGATTTTTGTCTATAACTTAAGAGAGTGTAATTTGAGGTTTTTAACACCAGTTTAGACTCATATTTGAAGACTAATGACATATTTAGACTAGGGGATATGGGTCAACCGGATCTACCTCTGGACTCGATTTTTGACCATGTGGGCACGGGTTGACTTTTGTTTATTTTTTTAGATTTGTTGAGAAATTGAAGCTTCATTGTTTTGGGGTTGAGTTATATGACTCTATTTCACCTTATTAAGTATTATTTGGCTAGATTTGAACCGGTCGAAAGATATTTCTAAAGGAAAGGCGATTGCTGAAGGTTGATGAGGTGCTGAAAAAAGGTAAGTCTCTTGGCTATCCTTGTTATGTGGGAATTCACCTAAAATGGACTAGATTGCTATGAGATACTTGGGTTGTGAGTAGTGTATATGCGAGATGGCGAGCGTATATACACGGACCAAGGATTATATTATGTTTCAGGCAGTTTTATGCTTCTTTATGCCTTGCTTGATTATGTACCTTTCATGATACATGCTATACTTGATTGTGTGACTACGAGGGCCTTATAATTATGTTAGAGATCATGTCTAGGCTTATGGTTCCTTACTTGGATATGATGACGAACTCTTGATATATTGAGTTGTTTGCTTTAGCCATAGTCATACTCCATTGTCATGAACATACATCTGCATATTAATTTCTCTGTCTTTGTGCACCATATGTATGCATATATATATATATATATATATATACACACATATATATATTATCTCATACATATATGCATACATCTCCGGATATGAAGACAGTAATATGAGTTGAGTTAAGGCACAATGGTATATCCCGTGCGGATTTATATAGTTATGATACTGTGAGATACTTTGGCACATTAAAGCATATTGAGCGAATTGATGATTGATTTCTGAGCTACTGAGTATTATGTTGGATTGGATTGTATTCCGCAGTGTTAGTGCTTGGATATAGATCTGTCCCTCCGAAGTTAGGTGATCACCTATGTTACATTGAGCCCTGTGAGCACAGTCATATAGATTTGTTCTTAGTGAGAGGTATTTATTCCAGGCACCCGTACAGTGCTGAGTGTTTGTGATTGTGAGGGACACTTGTGCCAGGACACAAGGAGTGCTGAGTGTGTGTGGATTGATATTGATTCAGTGGAAACCTTGAATTTTGAGCATGCATATACATCGTGCATATGTAGGAGCGTTTTTACATGTTATTTCATGCACATCGTTATCTTATGTGGACTCGGTAAAGATATTTCGCCTTGATCATTATATCTGAGAAACATGCTTATTATCTTTTTAACTGTGTTTCATACTACTAATATTCACTACTTCAGAATTGTTCCTTCCCTTTATTTATACTTATTGATTATCTGATTATGGAAGTGTAATGACCTGACCGGTCGTTTTGTGTATTTGCGCACAGTTTTCTCTTTTGATGCTTCACACATGTGTATTTGCGGTTTTATAACTTGCGGGGTCAGTTAGTTTCGTTTCGAGAAAGTTTTGGGTTGATTTGGACCCTTTGGTTCTTGGCTTAGAAGCTTAAGTTAAAAATGTTGACCAAAATTTGACTTTTGTGAAAATGACCCCGGAACGGAGTTTTGATAGCTCTGATAGGTTCGTATCGTCATTTTGGTCGAATTCGGAGGTCCCTAGGTTGATTTGTGTTGTTTTGCAGAAAGTTTACAATTTGAGGTTTAGAAGACTTCTCAAGTTTTACCGTATGTTGATTTGTGTCTATCGGGTTCGAAATTTGGTTTTGGGACTTGGAATAGATCCGTTATGCTATTTAGAACTTGTTTGCAAAATTTGGTGTCATTTGGAGTTGATTTGATATGATTCGGATGCTTGGTTGCAATTCTAGAGATTCTTGAACTTTTCTTTGAAATTCATGTGTTTTGATGTCTGATTCATAGTTCTAGGTATTATTTTTGTTTTTTGATCGCGCGAGAGAGTTTGTATGATATTTTTAGACTTGTGTGGATGTTTGGTTTGGAGCCCCGAGGGCTCGAATGAGTTTTGGACGTGTTTCGGAAAGGTTTGGACTGAAAATAGGTTGTTGGTGTGTTGGTATCTGTGATGTTGCAATTGTGAGGATCAAGTGAGAAGGTGAGTGTTAGGTCTCGCAATTGCGATGCCTCACTCGCAATTGTGAACATAGGCATATTTGGGTAGGATCGCAATTGCGACATAATTTGTCGCATTTGTGATGGGAACATGGTTCGAAATTGTGAACCTAATGTCGCATTTGCGAAGTTCCCTTAGGCTGTCAGTAGCCACAATTGCAAGATTTTCTTCGCAATTGCAAGGGTGGCAATTGCGAACCCAGTGTCGCAATTGCGACATCTGTAACTGAACATAAGGGCTGGAAAGTCGGGATTAAGTCTCATTTTTCATATTTTAGAACCCTAGACTCGGTAGGAGGCGATTTGAAGAGGAGATTTTCATCTACAAACATTGGGTAAGTGATTCTAATCAATTTCCAACTATATTTCATGGTTATATCTTAAATGTAACCTCAAATTTATGAAAATCATAAAGGAACTTAGGGATTTTTGTCAAAGTTTTGAAAAACAAAGATTTGCGTTTTGAGAGTTGATTTGGACTCGGATTTAAAAACAAAATACATATATGGACTCGTGGGATTATGGGTAGTCGGAATCTACCCTTGGACCCAGGTTTTGACCGGGCAAGTCCTAGGGTTGACTTTTGTTGATTTTTGGGGAATTGTGTAAAGATTAAAGCTTTATCTATTATAATTGGTTTCTCTTGAATTGTTTGATGCTATTAAGTCATTTTTAGTTAGATTTGAGCCGTGTGAAGACAGATTTTAGGGGGAAAGCTATTTTCGAGCGTTGATTTGTCCTAGATGAGGTAAGTATCTTTCCTAACTTTGTGGGGGGAACTACCCCTTAGGATTTCGGTTGTTGTGTGTTAATTGTACTATGTGAAAGATGTGTACATAAGGTGACGAGTGTGTACACGGGCTATATATGGTATTTTGACCGGTTTAGACTTTTAGACTTGTTCCATGCATTCAATTGAATTTGTTAAAATATGTTACATCCTTCATTGTTAAATTTCCTATCACGTGCTCTTATTGATGTTGTTAGTATTTGTCATGTCCCTTGTTGTTGTAATTGCCCGCATATGCTTTAGTTGAAGTTACTACCTCTCTTATTGTCTTATTACTCCGTTATTGTTAAATTTCTCGTACTTAAAGTTGTTATTTTGTGGAATATCTTCTTGTTGGATTATTGATGTTGAAGTTGTGGAAGCCATTATCACATTGAGGTTGAAGTTGATAATTATTGGGATATCTTTACTTGTTGAATATTACTCATTCATTTTGTTGTTATTGCGATTTCTTGTACACATTGTGATCGAGCCATGGGCTATACATTGTGGTAACATTGGTATTGTTTATTTTGGCAAGTGTTGTGGCATATGGGCACATGTGGTGCGAGTTGATTATTGTGTTGTGATATTGATACGCATGTGATGGTATAAGGATAGGGCTTAACACGCATGCAGTGGGATAAGGTAAGATTTATACGCGTGTTACTAGTAAGGGAAATTATTTGAAGCCACACGGTGAGATAAGGGGCTAAAACGCGTGTAGCTATTTCGGAAAAATGGTATTGTAAATAAATGCAAGGCTCACGCGGTGATATAAGGAAAGATTGTGATTGAAATTGTGAAATGTGAGTATGAGGCGTGGTACCTCAGTTGTGATTCTTGTTGTACATCCTATGTTAAAGAGGCTTGTTGGAGGAACAGTCCTTTTTATTTTCTTCATTGTCTTACTTGTAATTGTCCGTGTTTGACTACTTGTTGTTTCATCATGTATTCACTACTTGTTGCCTTTACTGCTTAAATTTCCGTTGTTAGCTTATATTATTGAACTGATTATCTGTCATTTACTTCCTCGCTTTCCATTATTAGACTATGCTATATTTTGTTCAATTTTTCTTATCCTAGTAGGTGTCTTGACCTGGCCTCATCACTACTATGCCGAGGTTAGGCTTGATACTTATTGGGTACCGTTGTGGTGTACTAATACTACGCTTCTGCATATTTTTGTGCAAATTCAGGTACATATGCTTGTGCCAAATGTTAGTGATCATTCAGTCATTTCCGGAGACTTCAAGGTATTCCTGCCCAATGTTCATTGGCCTCGGAGTCACCTTCCGCTATTCTCTTATTATTGTTTATCCTTTATTCAGACAGTGTTGTATTAGAGATTTTTGTACATTTCTGTAGAGCTTATGACTCAGTTTCACCAGGTTTTGGGAGTATTGTAGTTGTGATTCAGTATTGAGATTATTATGAGACTTATAAGTTTATATCGTATTTTCAGTCTTTATTTCTATCATATTCTCTTGTTTGTTAGGCTTACCTAGTCTTAGACACTAGGTGACATCACGACATCCTAAGATGGAAAATTGAGGTCGTGGCAGGAAGTAAGTATCAATTGGCCAAAGCCTCATCTCTGCTTCTTCGAGGCTAGATTTGATACTTGTTGAGTACATTAGATTGGTTTTACTCATACTATACTTATGCACATTTTATACAGATCCAGGCATTGGTACCACTGCAGCACTATAGGGTGTTTAGTTACTGATGTTAAAAACTCAAGGTAGTACTGCTTGTTTGACCGCAAGCCTTAGAAGTCACCGTTTTTATATCTATTTACTACTATTTGATTCAGACATTACTATAGTTATTGTAGACCTTGTATTTTTCTACTATTTAAAGCTCGTGTATTCAACGACACTAGTTCTGCGATATTGTGTTGTTGTGCACTTCTTTACTAGATCCAAACTTATCCATAATATTGATCCTTCTTAGACTTATTATATCCATACTTGTGGTTTATTTAGGGATTCTGGTTGTTGGTTCGCCTAGCCGGTGAGTTAGGTGTCATCACGGTTGTTGGCGAGTTTTGGGTCATGACACACTCGTGATTTCTAACTATCTCAAATAGAAATTCTTGGCTTCACACTATTCAGGATGAATAACTCTTTGATTTGATATGGTCAGAAACCATGGGTAACAAATTAAAATTGCAAACAAGTATAATTGATCACAGAAAACTTGAGATTTAAGCTACGATAATTAACTATCAATATGAGAAATAAGGTTTATGACAAGACATGTACAAGATTGCTATCAAGGATCTAACTCTATTAAATTCACTTCTAAGATTTTATTGATTCTCACGAATTCAATAAGTAATTAGTTGATTCTTAAGGTCAATATTCTTCTATCGAATGAACTTAATCTCTACGAGATAAACTAATAGATGGCTTAGCGATCAAATGCAAGAAAATGTTGACAGGAATAGTCTCAAGAGAAACTTCTATCCAATATTTTCCTCTCTAATTCAATTAGTAACTCAGAAAGCTCATATAATTACTTCAAAGAACTATCAAAATATACTAAGGCATATGCTGCAACAATATCTAATAAATTGTTTATCTTTCGATTAAACAAGATAAAGAATTATTTCACAACTATAATAAAAACTTTGACTAATTCAAGCAATTAAACAAGATTTGAGTCCTTAGATAACAATCAAAACACCATGTTTTTCAAAACCCTAATGTAAACTACTCCATAAATGCGAAGAAGTTCATCATAGAAAAATTAATAAAAATAGAACATATTACAAGCAACTTTAGAATCCAAAGTCCCATATTGAACCCTTTGCTGGTTGAAAACTAATTCATTGTTATGTATCCATGGATTAGTTGCTCTCAAAATCTTTCCTAGATCGAATACCCCCTCAAAATCGCGTTTAGGAAGTATTTATGCTGTGTACAAACACCCTTGGACCGAAATACGCTTAATGAGCTGAAGTACAAACTCTAGCAGCAACACACTAGTAGGGAAACTTAGAGGGGTCATTTGCTTCGCCTAACAATGTTTTGGCTTGCCACGTCGCGGATGGCAACACCTTATGCGTCGCACTAGAAAGATTTTTTAGAGCTGCAGTTTTTGAGTCTTCTGATGTTAAATCTTCTTCTGCGATGCCTAGGGCGACACATGGAATGTTGTCTTTGGCCAATTTGTCCAACATCTTAGTTTTCTTCAATTTTTTTTATCCATATTCAATCCTTGAACCCCGAACTCGATCTCGATTGATTTTCTTGAACTTCTACTCAGACTTTGAAGTTCCATAGTCCATTTACAAGATGCTCTTTAACTCAAAATTAGATCCTACACAACAAACGCGCGTAATAGGTATAGCATATTCATATTATTCAAGCTTAAACACAACTAAAGTGCAGTCAAACTAAGGTTAAATGTAACTAAAACATGTGCTTCTAGCCTTCTATCAATACCCCACACTTAGAACATTGCTCATCCTCGAGCAAAATGAACTACACTTCAAAGGAGGAACACGACCTTTTCAAGAAACCCTCCTAACTCGCCATGCAAGAATACATAAAAAAGACAAAGACCCTCACTATAACCTCCTAACCTCAAGACTCAACTCAAAATAACCAAGTTATTCATAACTCTATAACTCGCTAACCTCCTCAACCAGAGGAGCCAAGAACATCCCCTATACCTTGTAAGTCATGTGCCCCTCACAATAAATAATAGAGAATAGTACCATCCACATAAAATTCAAGAATCATTAGGGACTCCAAACAGAAAGAATTAACTCACTTTTAAAATAAAATTTATGTGCCATACAAAATGTACCATAGTCTTGCCTTTGATTTCGATCTCCACTAATTCAAGTCTAAGATCATATAGGACCTCATTTTGTTATAACGTAAGTTTCAGGATGGGTAGGATACATATGGCTAATAGTGACAATATCTCCCTACAGACTTTAATACAAATAATTTCACGAATCACATACTTCTTGTTAAGAACAAGAACTTCCCTCACCTTCAAAATATACTAACACCAAGTTCTCTTTTCCATTAAGCATAAATAATAGCAAGGAACGGTTTTTTCTTTTTAAAGTACATACATATTTTATTTTATTTTATTTTTCTTTCTAATTTTCTATTTTTTATATTGCTTATTGTTTTCAAATTCCTTACCAGTGGCTCTAACAATTATTTTATAGTAATGCACCTTTTCTCCTATTTTACAGGTTCCACTCAAAAATCCAACCAAGCATCTCTTAGTTTTTTTTTAAAATCTCATAATAAATTTGAGTGCTTACTAGAGGTAAAAGGTTCAACAAGATGTCCAATTCAAACAAAAGGGGTTAGGATTCTATGGTTGCCAGAGAAACAAGATTACATACTCAAAGGGCTAACTAGAATATGAAAAATTTGGTGGGATAATAGGCATAACTGGCTAACAAGAAAATACATCTATCACTTCCTAGACCAAATGAAACTTACCATTTGGCTTTGAACATACTCGGGGCAAGTTCTAGGTATCAAGTGACATACACAGAATATTAATAACATCCTCATTCACATATTGGAACAGAACTCGCTCAAGATCAGATCTACCCCAACTATCTCATCAAAGTAGCTAAGACAAGTCAAGCATTTATAGAACTTATAAATGAGTCAAGACGTGAGCCTAAACGACACAGCTATGGCACTCACTACTCTCAAGGCATAGATAAAATCAAGAAAAGTTCCTCCAATTCTGTAAAGACTCAACTGATTATTTTGAGTTCTAGAACCCATATCCACTATTTGAGACTTATCATAGGTTCTTTTGGTATTTTATAACTTGCGGGTATGGGCGCCAGGTGTCCCGAGAGATTCGATAGTGTTTTCGAACACTTGGTTGCTAAATTGAAGCCTTAAATTAATAGAGTCGATCAAAGTAAACATTTAGATTAAACAGACTTAAAATCATGATTTGAAAGTTTCTATAGGTTTATATAATTATTTTGGACTTGTATGTATATCTGTTTTAGCACCCGAGGGGATCGGGTGTGATTTGGACGTATCTTGTGAAAGTTAGAATTTGAAGAACTTAAGAAAGTTTATGAGATTGGTCTTAGTTATGATACTTTTGCACGTGTTTTGAGCCTCGTGAAAAGTTTGTATAGGGTATATGGACTAGCCAAGATAGTTTGGAGAGATCTCAGGGGGATCGGGTGGGTTTAGGGGTGGTATTAGAGCATTTTCGAGCAAAATGCTGCTACATATTTTCTAATGCACACTAGTGCATCCCAAATATGAAGGAGAAACTAGGCAAGGGGAGATTTGTTCAACGTATTCGTGATGGGGGCCTTCGTGATTGCGAAGGGTAGCTTCTAGTTTGTGCATCGCGATGCCTTTGGTCGCTATCGTTAAGAGCAAATTCCGCCTCGAAGTATTTTATCCCAAAATTATGGAGTTGTTCATTATCCTTTTTGAGTTTTAGAGAGTGCACAACGATGATATTTGGAGTTGATTTCAGCCATAAATTGAGGGTAAGTAAATCTTACTTGGATTTGATCATATATCATAAATACTCATTAATTTTCGTATCTAAAACAGGAAATGAAACAGTAAAAACTGAGATTCTTATCGAAAACTTAAGAGAATATATTTTTAGTGATTTTGAACCCCGCTTTGGAGTCGAATTTGGAAAATAAATACATATTTGGACTAGGTAGGTTATGGGTCACTGGAATTTAGATACGAAAGAAACAAAATAAAAAAATTGCAAGAAAGAAATATTAGTTCACGAATTAGTACCAAATATTACTTTGAACATTATTCATTCAAATCCACGTAATAGGGCCGAAAATTTGCACGCAGGGTTGTGTTTGAACATTATTCATTCAAAACCAAGCTTGTGTTTGAACTTTTTAATAACTCTGTTCCAAAATCTGCATGCAAGGTGCAAAAGTGTAGTATGAAGACAATCGATCATATCTACTCACTAAATATCAGACTAAGTCAACGAAGCAGTGGCGAGGTTTTAGTCAAAAGAATCTTACTTTACATAACCAGTACAATTTATAAACATATACAACAACACAGAAATAACCAAGAAATAATGGATATAAACAATAAGGTACACAATTGAAGAGAAATATAATAAACATGTTTTTTTAGATAAAAAAAGGTCAAAAGCATATACAAATGCACCAAATCCATATATAAAGGAGATATGCACCAAGTAGCATTTATTTGAATGCTTCTACAAGAGTCTAAACTGTCTATGTATGATAAAGACTTAAAGTTTACAATAATTGATACCTTTTAAGTGTCCAATAACCTGCTAATAAGTCTCATACATATGTAATTAAATGCCTCGAATAGCATATGATGATGATATGCTTGAACATTTTACGTAAGAATGCATGAATATGTGTATCTCATATCAAACTAGAAATCCGTCAATTTCTTTCAACCTGCACATACACGGTCCAAGATAACATGGCTAATCATGTGAATCCGGAGTGATGGATCCAATTCATATGCCATATCCGAGTATTTTAGCTCCGCAATCAATTATCAATCTACATGAAAATACCTATCATGCTAATATCCATCTCATCATCACCATGCATATATATCAATCTGCAAGAAAATACCCATTGTGCCAATGTCACTCTCATCCATATTGTGCATGTACATGAGAGACTAACATGCATGATGCAATGCATATGTATATGAGGGATAATTACGCATGGTATATGCATATGTACAAGAAATACCTAATATGCATAAGGTATGATCACGGTTATAACATATAATCTGACATGCATTTAACCCATCATGTGCGAATAAAATACCAAAAGTCTAGACATCATCTCTAGCATGAGTACTAATGCTCAAATAATCATACAAACAAGTAAAACATGTCACAAATAGAACATATATCAAAATAAGACATAAAGAAGTCTAAAATCTACCTCAAATATGGTATAACATCAATGACCACATATACTCTTATTACCTCACGCATACGTCACCCCAAATACATAGCATCAAGCATATAAGTCGAGGTTAAGCAAGATACTTACCATATTTCAGGCTAGCTAGCTCTATTCTTCAAGATTCGCCTTTTCTAGCTCAAAATCTGTCAAACGAGCCTGATCTAGCCTAAGAGTACTCAAGGAAATCAAAAACAACTATAGAAATCAATTTCAAATGATAAATCTTTAATTTTTAATAAAATCTTAAAAGTCAACAAAAAGTCAACTCGGGCTCACGTAGTCAAATCCTAAAACAAAAGTAGGCCCGTTGATCCATAACCCCACGAGTCCAAATAAATGATTAGTTTTTAAATGCGAGTCCAAATCGAAGTTCATCAACCCCAAAATATACTCTTTTAACTTACAAGTGAAAAACTCTTTTTTCCTCTTTTAAATTCTTGATTCTAAGGTAAAATTGATAGATTCATATTATAATCATAGATGTGAGTGAGAATCATTTAACTCATCGTCTTAACTAAATATCGCTTTAAAAATTACCTCAATCAGATCTCCCTAGCTCTAAAAATAATAAAATAAAGTCCAAGTATGAAATGATGTTATATACACAGATGCAAAATATTTCAACGTAGATTTTCAGAAATGATAACATTGCCTCGTTTTACTAAAATAGTCACAACTTTTTATAAAGATATAATAATAAACGGTTTGAATTTCTGAAAAC